>NC_051231.1:1607500-1852500 GCF_015220715.1 Pygocentrus nattereri | reverse complement strand
TGAACTGCAGCAGAATGTGGTGGAGTTACGTTCCCTACCTATGAAGACGCACCTGTTACTGTGATTTGTAACAGAGAAAATTCTCACGTTTGTGGGTTTCCCTGGTCTCTTGTTCTCCCTCTCGCCGGTTTTTCTGTTTTTCTCATCTCTCTGTTTGGAGGGTCATGTAACCCAAACACTTCACCCCACCCCTCTATCTCAACTAAAATTGGGACACCCCACCCCTAGATGTGAATGCGCAAAACAGAAGGCTAAGGGCTCAGTGGTAGGGGCGAGGGGTGAAATGGGACTGGGCCTCAGACTGGGACTAGTTACTAAACTGAGCATAGTAATATCTACTGTATTACTATGAATTACGGACTAGTAAGTGCATGAGTGCTACAAACTGAGCACTCTACCCCAATGCTGGGAATGCATTATAGCAGTAAAGCTTCTTTACTCTCTCACTCTTCACTTCTTTCCTTTCATTTCCTCCTCCTGTTCCTGGTGCAGACACATAACGCGAAGCCCCTCATGTCCCACTCTCCTTCATGTAGCTTTCCCAGCCGACCGCATGAGCGCACAATGGCCATTAAAGTGCCCCGGGCCAGATGTGGAGCTGTGTCTGAATAATCGGATTTAAAGCATGGCTCACTCCAAGTCTTTGAACACTTTAAATGCCACCTTAAGCCAATTTACCTGCCATCAAAGGCCGCTTGATTTGCTGCAGCGGAAATGGCTGATAGCGTCTCGGCCATGACTCTCTGCACCGTACACTAAACAGCCCTACTGAAGCCTCTGGAAACACTGCCATGCTTCACCGTCCACCCCCATAAGATATTCCAGCGTCAAGCACCATTCGGAAATATAGGTGGAGCAGCCGTTTTGCATAATCCTACATAATCCAGTTTTCTTTAGTCCTTGCGTTCTTCAAGCAAAGGCTCACACCTCCTCATTCCTCCTTCTCATAACTAAAGACTGTAGGTTAGTTTCATAGTTGCGAATGAATAATTCCTGGTGGTCAGTGAGTAAATCAGAGGAGCTGCTGAATAACATGTAGCAGCCACTGCGTCAGTCATAGCACTGAGTGATTCAGAGTGGTTACTGAATAATCTGTAGTAGTTAATTTATTGTATTTCATGGAAATTATTAAATAATTCATAGTAGCTGCTGAATAGCAGTACTTATTAGTACTTATTGGTGTAGTGTAGTGGGTAACACCTTTGCCTTCTACGCTGTAGACTGGGGTTCAATCCCCCAGCAGGGCAAGTACCCTACACTATACCAATAAGAGTCCTTGGGCAAGACTCCCAACACCAACTTTGCCTTCCTGTGTAAAATGATCTAATTGTAAGTCGGTCTGGATAAGAGCGTCAGCCAAATGCCATAAATGTAAATGTAAATGTATTAAGTCATGTATAGGGGTTAGTGAGTAATGTAGAGTAGTTAATGTGTAGTGCACAGTCTTAAGACCACAGGCCCAGTAATTTACATTTTCTGCTGTTATCAGTCCATTTCACCCTGAGTTGCACTACAGTCCCCAGCATGCACTGCTTCATAGTGTGCATTCTAACCACCTTTCTCCAAGAACAATTCATGGGCCAACAGATACACAAAAGGTAAAGACGCCAGGTGTCTAGTGGACATTTAAAGCGGTCTAACAGTTAATGGCAGCTCATGTTAATGTAGACTAATGTTTTATTTAGTACACTTTATTTTGAATAGTTTAAGTATTTAGAGCCTATTTTGATGTTGCAATTTTGGCATATTTTGAATACACAATGGTCAGTTGTGGTCATGACAAAACGTTCCCTCAAAGCTCCAGCGGTGGGTTTAAGGTCTGATTGTGGAGCTTAAATCAGTTCCTCCAGGTGAAAAGTTGGTATTTGTTCCTTTTCATAACCGAATGTTTTAAAACAGAGCAGTAGAGTAAAAGCCTGGAGGCGAGGCGAGGCGGGGCGTGTGGAGTCAGTCCAGCTTAGAACAGATCATTTCAGTGGATTATGGTTCAGTTATGTTCCCTGACTGAAGGGACTGAGATGGAGCCTTGAGGGTTCCACCACAGTGATGAGAGGGAACCTGACCCAGAGACGGTTTAGGGCCTTTAATTCTGAGAATGTAGGATGATAGGATGATATGGCAACAATATAATGAAAACAAACAATTTTCATTTGGAATTACACAAAATACGTATGAATTAGAGACTACTGGCTTCCATTTGCTGTGAGCCGGATTTGTTCGTTTGAAGGTTTTCCTTTAGGAGAGGGAGGTTAACGTGAGGCATGACCTGAATCTTTATGAGCTTCTTTCTTTTTCCAGTGAGCTAAAGTGACCACACAGAGCCTTAAATATTATAGCTGCTCTCTATGTTTCCAAGTGACGCCAGGAATGAAGATCTACATCGATCCGTTCACCTATGAAGACCCCAATGAGGCAGTGAGAGAATTCGCCAAGGAGATCGACATCTCATGTGTGAAGATTGAGCAGGTCATCGGAGCAGGTAACGCCAGAATTATATCACATCGCACGTTTACCCTCCCTTTTTTCCTGTAAGGTTTAAGAGGGAAACATTTAAGCATTAGAACCCGAGAGGGGGAGTATTATCCTGAAATATCATCCCGGCTGTGATCTGGTGGCCGTAGATCATCCCAGCCGTGATGTTATTGGTGATAACTCCCTCCTCGAGTGCTCTACTGCTTTAATACAGCAGTTAAATAAATACAGTAAGAAATGAATAAACTGGCCGTGAACGCGGCGTTTAATATGTTTTAATGTTCAGTTCCTTCCTCCTAATTATAGCTCCTTAACGAGCAGCTCGTTGCTACGTCAGAGTAACGAGCTCCGCCCACTCGCAGCCGGCAGTTCGTTCTCCAGCTCCTTACACTAAATTCCCAAACTGTCGTCACCACTGAGCAGCTTTTCTGTTTTTACTGGGTCAGTTTTACGGCTCAGTCTGATTTGGTCCGACTCTGAAGATCAGACACGTCTGGCGAATGGTGTTGGGTTCATTTCTGGCTGATTCCAGGTTGTTCAGCTGTTCTTCTGTCACAGCTGCCGACTGAAAAGCTGCTCAGTGGTGACGACAGTTTGGGAATTTAGTGTCGTCTCGTCTTCCGAGTCGGACCAAATCGGCTGTCGGTCAGATGTGATCGGGGCAAATGTCTTGAGCGTTTCCCACAGCTCTCAAACTCGTTGCTTAGCAACAGCGTCTCAGCAGAGAGATACAGTGTTTGTGATGTTCTGGTGAAATAACAGCAGATAGAACGACTCTCAACCAATCAGCTCGCGTGGCTGGAACTAACTGTTGTAAAATAGGTTGTAAATGCTTTCCATGTTGGTATTATCAGTATTTCTGGAGCACTGAAAGGCTGTTATAAAAAACCTGTAAACAATGGCAACATCAAAGTAGCTGATTGGATGCCAGCCTAATACTCCACCACCATAAAATACACCCTTTTATGTCACCACTGTTTGCAGCACTAAACTGTGTGTGTTCAGTGCTGCACACAGTGACAACTATTACTGTCCTCAGGTATTGTGATGCTATAGTTGTGCCATATTGGCCACCTTTAAGAGCGATCTCTGTCCTTTACTGCTCTGCAGGAGAGTTTGGGGAGGTGTGCAGTGGGAATCTGAAGCTTCCCGGGAAGCGGGAGATGTTCGTGGCCATCAAGACGCTGAAATCGGGATACACAGAGAAACAGAGGCGGGATTTCCTGAGTGAAGCGAGCATCATGGGACAGTTTGACCACCCTAACGTCATCCATCTGGAAGGAGTGGTGACCAAAAGCAGCCCCGTCATGATCATCACTGAGTTTATGGAGAATGGCTCACTGGACTCCTTTCTGAGGGTGAGAGAACAGCACAGACACTCATTTGGGTCGTACACGTTCCATATGGGGTAAGAAGCCCTCTCACGCTGAGATGGCCTCCCTTCTCATTTTCTCTCCTGAGCTCATCGTACATCTTTACATATTAACCTCACGCACAGGCTGAAAAAATAGATCTGGCCCAATCAAGATCTGATGACAATACCAGGTCATTCACTTAGCCCACGTTCACATTACCAGGTTGAAGTGGCACAAATCTGATCTTTTCAAATCCGACCTGAGCCACTTTCATATGTGGTCCTACATCAGATACGTATCCGGTTTGTGGCCATGTGACGTTAACGTGACGCTCAGATCGGAATTCATGTGCTTTTGCGCCGTCATTCAGCGTTACCGTGGCAACAGCGCCAACCAGCCGTTAAAGCCTGTAAAAGGTGGAAAAGCAGCTCATCTCACCTTTTCCTCCTCCGTCTGGCTCTAATAATGAAGCTGAGAGCTGATCAGAGTTAATGATCTTCTCAGCGAAGCTCGTTCTGCTCGTTAGTTTGTGCTGATGATGCAGTGATTCAGTCACGTGACATCACTGAGTAGGAGGAGCTCATGAGGGTCAGTTCAGGAGCCGGTTCATCACATTAATGACAGATTAGAGTCACTGACCTAAACGAGGGTGAACCGTTGAGTCAGAGAGATCAGATCTGAGCAAAAAATCGGATTGTAATGTGAACATAGCCTTACATCCTCAGAAGACACCCTTCGCCAAGCTTTGACCAAACTCGAACTCTGACGAAGGGGTTCATACAAAACCCACCTTACAAAATGTTCTTGAGTACTTTGGAGAGCTTCAGAATTCTCCAAAATTACAACGGTTCGCTTTCAAATGTAGAATTTACAGTGTTTTACTTTGATCAGTTACTTTGATTGTGAGAATTGCTTTGACTTAGAATTGATGCAGGCTTTATAAGGGCTTCCTATCTCCTTTCAAAGATTTTTTTAATGGTACAAAAACCAAACGTCTGTCCCAGTTTATTTCCTCTAACTGTGTGCAGGTTTATGCATCATCAATGCATCATTCATGCACTGATATTGTTTAGCTTTGGTGGGTGGGGTGGGGGTTGGGGGGGGGGGTACAAAGTTAGCCCTGTTTTCTCAAATGTTCCTACATTTCTGCCACTGTATGAAAACAAACACACACATACACACACCTGCTCCTCATTTTAAAGCTCATTAGGGCTGGTAAATATACTCAGACATTTGTCATTGTTTATTGTGGTGTTGTGCATAAACTACATTTCTAAGTCATTCTTTTCACACCTACTATATCCTATGTTTTCTTTTGTTCTTGTATTGGATTTTTGCCCAAATAACACATAGTTATGCCTACTATATAACTCTGCCTACCTGTTTAATGTCTCTTGCTTGTAATGATGATGAAGTTTCAATTACAGACATTCGCACCTGCATCTAGCCTCTTGCACATTACAGGCACCGTTTGCCTGCAGACATTTAGACTACGTTCACACAGGAGGTAAAAGTGGCCCATTTTCTCACCAAATCACCAAATTGTTTGGCTGTTTAGATCATCTTTTAAATGTGATGTGTATGCGACATCGGTCTGAACAGATCAGCTCCCAAACCGGCCCACATGAGCAAAAGAACAGCGTCACGCGGCTCATCCGGAGGTAAACAATCACAACCGCCAACGAACGGCAGTCACGAACGATCAGCTTCATCTTCACCAGCATCGCAGGAGCCATCACGAAGCTTCAGTGACAGCTAGGCTTATCATCCAGAATGTATTCAAGCCATACAACGTCGTGGTCACTTCTTTGGTTCGTGTCCCTCGGATTCTTTAAACTCTGCTTTCAGACCTTTAACTGTTCTTTGACGCCGCAGCCTCGGTCTCTTTGGGCCACGTTCGGACAGTTCTTTAGAAAGCTCTTCAAACACGGAGGGTTTTGGATGAGTCTCTTCTAAATTTTGTACAGGAATATCACCCCAAATGTTTATGAGGATGAGTTGGATTGACGTAAAAGCCGCAAATTCCGATCTATATCGGATCGGATTTCAGTACCACATATGAAAGCGTCTCAAATCGGAATTTATCTGTTCACACTGACACTCAGACACACATCTGTGATACATATGAAGAAAAAGATTGGATCTGGGTCACTCTTACCTGCCGTGTAAGCGTAGCCTTGGACGCTTTCAGCCCCAGATGCCCCTTTGAGGACCCGCCTGAAGAGTTTGCTCGTTAGATATGCAGTTTGCCTGATGCTAATTGGTGTATATAAGCTTCCAGTGGCAGTTAGCTACATTAGCCCACTAGCATCCAGTGCACAACCGAAGAAGCAAACTTTAGACAGTCTGATTGATTTCCATCAAACTAGTATTTATAAAAATGCATACAACTTTTTTTTTGTTGTTTTAAAAAGAAAAATTAGCATAGAAAATTTATCAGAATCCTTTAAATCCTTCCAAACATCTTAGGTGCACACATAGCCAGCCGCCTCAGCGTGTTCAGAAACACCCAGACATGGAACTGAATGAAAATCTCTCATTAGTGCATGTGTGTGCGTGTCAACATGCACATAATTTCAAATGTCTTTATTTATCACAGTGTCCATTCGGTAATCCCCCTCGGGGGTTTTCCCTCTAATACCCAATCAGGCCTCTTCAGCAGGCCTCCCCATGGCGCATATCTACTCCCTGTATTGATTTGCGCACTCATTCTGTTCTAATAAGCCCCCAACACTCTTGCCTTCATCTCCATGGGTCGCCACGCTAACATTTGCTTTGAGATTGAGCTTGCTTTGAATAAAGGAGGTCCAGCGTCCTTTGAAGGCTCGTTCCGTTGCTAGTCATGCTCTCGTATCGCATTGGTCACGCTAGAGCTCGCTCACTCCCCACGTTACGAACTTCAGTGCTCTCAGCTTTATTGATATACATATATTCCATATACACCAAATGTACATCATAAAGTACATTGCTCAGAAATGTGGGAAGGATGCCAAACGCTTTACTCTCATGCATAATTCATGCATATGGAAGTATATATAGTTTCAGAGTGCATATGGCTGAGCCTTCTGCTAGCATCACTCAGATGTTCAGCTAAAACCTGGTACAGGGTGTCCCAAAAAACTTGACATCATTTGAGATGCGAATATCTTAGTAACTACATTAAACGACATTAAATAGGCTTCATGTTGAAGATTTACTTCAAATCAAAACAAGAAATTTAGAGGGATGGAGTATTTTATACATGCCTGTAGATTTTGTTCTGCCCTGTGATGGACTGGCGACCTGTCCAGGGTGTATCCTGCCTTCCGCCCGATGACCGCTGGGTTAGGCTCCAGCACCCCCTGCGACCCAGAAGGAGAAGCGGCTTAGAAGACGTGTGTGTAGACTTTATAACCGATTTCACAGCTTCACAAATGTTCAATAAGCCTGTCGTCCAGATCCCTTGGCGCCGCACCGACAGCCTTCCTCTTAGGGTTTTTGAGGCCACGTCCAAATCTGCTTTCCAGTTGGGGCATTTTTATTGAATTTTCTCGAAAATGCGCTGCACTCTTGTTTGACTGTGTTGGAGCATATTCTAACACACGAAACGCCTTCTCATTTCTAGTGCACGGCATTCTTCAACCTTAAAAAAAAAAAAAACATTCAAAATTAAACTTGGCTGGACTCCCGAGTGGCGCAACCACCTAAGCGCTGGCCGTATCATCAGGGGATAATGAGTTTGATCCCTGATGATGCTACAGCCGTCAGTAGCCGGGAGTCCAAGAGAGCACAGTTGGCCTCTCGCTCTCTCTGGGTGGGTCCATCGCAGGGCAGACAGACAGACAGACAGACAGACAGACAGTCACTCACACCCAGGGGCAATTTAGCACGTCCAATTGGCCTGACTGCATGTCTTTGGACTGTGGGAGGAAACCGGAGAACCCGGAGGAAACCCACGCAGACACGGGGAGAACATGCAAACTCCACACAGAGAGGACCCCGGTCACCCGGCCGGGGAATCGAACCCAGGCCCTCCTCACTGTGAGGCGACAGCACTACCCACCACCGTGCCGCCCTATATATATATATATATAGTGTGCCAATTTGCTAGAACAGACTAAAAATATATAAACAAAAATGCAGACTCACTTTGTTCCCCTTTATTTTTGTTCAGCTTCAACTAAAGCTATAGCCGCTTTTCTCACATATCTGGCAGGAAACGTTTCGCAGAAGTAAAATAGCTTCTTGTAAAATGTCTCTTAACATTTGATTTTTTTATGAAGCTGAAGTCAGCTCCTCGCTAAAGCTACTCGCCTGGCACTAACTGCTGCACCATTTAAGGTGGAACAGGAAAATTTGAATAAGAAGCTGGAGAATGAGAAGCTTCGCCACTTTTTAGAGTTTATGTTTCTCGTTGCAGATTAAACGTATCAGGAAACCAGCTGGAGTGACTATAAACACTAATAAGTCCATTCATCTCTAAATTATTAATGTTCGTCTTAAATCTCTCTCTTTGCCATTTTGCAGCTACTAGCTGGGTGAGACTGCGCTGTCTGCGCTGATCTTCAGGGTTAAAGGGTGAATCAGCAGTTCTACATCAACTCCAGCGTTTAAGACCATTTAGTGTTAAACTGAGTTGAACGATATTTTACTGTAAAGGGGGATTATTTTATTATTACCTAGATATCTATTTCTGCTGTGGAGCCACAACAGGGCAGTAAAAGAGCCACATGCAGCTCCAGAGCCGCTGTTTGCCGACCCGACTTAGTATTACTACAGTTTTACTGCAAAGTAGGATGTTTCCTTTTTTACGTGCTCACTATGGCATTAAAGACTTTATACAGAAATATTTAATCCAGAATTTTTCCAAATAATAATTTATTATCATTTAGTGAAATTATTTATTATGTTTTATTATTTTTTATTAGTATTTATTTATTATTATAATGTATTTAGAGAGTAATTTAGTGAAAGATTGATTAGATTTTTTTTAATCAATACAGCATATTTTCGACATTTTCGAATTCCACTTACTAGTTAGGACCCCCCCCAGTCACACGATAGCACCAGTTCTAGGAGGGCAAAAGCTAGCTCACCCAACACAAACAGCTGATCAGCCAATCACACGGCCGCAGCTCACTGCATGTAGGCGTGTAGAGGTGGTCAAGACAACTTGCTGAAGTGCAGGCCGAGCATCAGAACGGGGAAGAAAGGGGATTTAAGGGGCTTTGAACGTGGCGTGGTTGTTGGTGCCAGACGGGCTGGTCTGAGTATTTCAGAAACTGCTGATCTGCTGGGATTTTCACACACAACCATCTCTAGGGTTTACAGAGAACGGTCCGAAAAAGAGGAAATATCCAGTGAGCGGTCAGTTGTGTGGACGAAAACGCCTTGTTGAAGTGAGAGGTCAGAGGAGAATGGGCAGACTGGTTCCAGATGATAGAAAGGCAACAGGAACTCAAATAACCAACCAGAATCTCTGAGGAACGTTTCCAACACCTTGTTGAAAGTGTGGCACGAAGAATTAAGACAGTTCTGAAGGCGAAAGGGGGTCCAACCTTTTACTTGTACCTAATAAAGTGGCCGGTGAGTGTATATTGTTTTAAAGTGCGTATGACCAGACCTTCTTCTAGCATCTGTCTATGCTCAACTCATTCAGGTGTTTAGCTCTCAAATCTCAGGGAAACTGAGAAATTAGAGGAGGAGGTCAACACCAAGAAGCAGCATGACCAGCTCTGGCAGTTTTCTATGCAATATAACATCCCGTGATTATCGTACCGTTTCAAATGGGAGTAATTCCGATAGCCATGCACGATTAGCGTCTTTTTAAACAGTCGCAGTGGAAGTTAATACCGATCGTCTTCCTGCGAAGCACACCCCCGTTTATAATGAGAAGAGTGAGCAGTAGCAGTGTTGAAAATGTTATAATTACTTAAATTGTAGTTTAGGTTGTGGCGTTAGAAAGAAATACATGCGTTTCCATAAACAAACCTGTCAGAATAATATCTGCGGAAAAATTATTACTGTTTTTTTCAAGAATTCTGCAATAATCACTGTGGAATACCATGAGCAGAAATGTGGGAGCAATGCCAAACGCTTTACTCCCATAAATAATTCATACATTTGGAACTGGAAGTCAAAGTATATGGTTTCAAAGTGTATATGCTTAGTCCTTCTTCTAGCATCTGTCTGCTCTAACTCATTCAGATGTTTAGCTGAAAGGGAACGTCTCGAATCCCAGAGAAATGAAGCAGGGTTGGAAATCAGAGGAGGAGGCCGCTGTCAGGAAGCGACGTGGCCGACTCTGGCAGACATCAGTTTGATTCGAATGTGCTGCAGGAAAAAAAAAAGTGGGTGTCCAGAAACCTTCATCACTGCTAATTGGCCTTTCTGCTCGTTTGAAGTCAGCGAGGGAAGGGAAAGCGCGCCTCTGATTCATGTAAATTGTGCACGTCTGATCTTTTTGGGGGAGGAAAAGTGATTTATTTTTCTCATTAGTAAAGCTTTGCCTCTGATCTATCATGAGTGAAAACTTATTTTATCCTTGACACGCAGCTTTAAGGGGTGTCAGGAAGTGTAATTATCAGAAACAAGAAACCGCGGCGATTATGGGCCGCAAATGAGGCGAAGTAAGTGGCCCAACATACGCAAAACTCCTCAAACTGAATTCGTCCAGTTTAGCATAGTGCTGGTCGATATTGGTAAGATTCTATACCGTGATATTTCCCAAATATGTGATGGTATCAATGCAGTGACGTTTGTGTTAGCATCAATAACGTTAATGAAGTCATGCTTCCGTCGAGCTGCGACTTTTACGTTGAAGAGTCCATTTCAGGTCCTACATTTTTCTTGGATTTTATTGTTTTACTACTAATGTATGTGTGTGGATTCATGAACCAAAAACAGTCATTATTAATTTCTACATAACCATTTTCAACCTCTCTTTCAACAGAAGTAGCTGTTTTTACTTACTGTGCCTTAAAGGTTGATATACATATAGCTGGCAGCACAAGTGAGTCCACCTCACAGTGAACATGTCCAGATTGTGCACTGCTGAACCCTCTTGGGCCTGGAATTCACCAGAGCTGCACAGGCTGCTGCTGGAATCCTCTTCCACTCCTCCATGATGACGTCACGGAGCTGGTGGATGTTAGACACCTTGTGCTCCTCCTCCTTCTGCTTGAGGAAGCCCCACAGGTGCTCAGTTGGGTTTAGGTCTGGAGACGTACTTGGCCAGTCCATCACATTGTGATGGCAGTGGTCATTGTGTAAGTGTGTTTGGGGTCGTTATCGAGTTGGAAAACCACCATGAGGTGCAGTTTACGAAGGGAGGGGATCACGCTCTGCTTCAGAACATCATGATACATGTTTCCCTCAATGAACTGCAGCTCCCCGGTGCCGGCAGCACTCATGCAGCTCCAGATCATGATGCTACCACCACCATGCTTGACTGTAGGCAAGAGACAGTTGTCTTGGTGCTCCTCACCAGGGCGCCACCACACATGCTGGACACCATCTGACCCAAACAAGTTCATCTTGTTCTCGTGACCACAGGACCTGGTTCCAGTAATCCATATTCTTGGACTGCTTGTCTTCAGCAAACTGTTTCTGGGCTTTCTTGTGTGTCAGCTTCAGAAGAGGCTTCCTTCTGGGACGACGGTCATGCAGACCGAATTGATGCATTGTGCAGCGTATGGTCTGAGCACTGACAGGCTGACCTCCCACTTCTTCACCCTCTGCAGCACTCATGAGTCTATTTCTTGAAGACAACCTCTGGATGTGATGCTGAACACATGGACTCAGGTTCTTTGGTCGACCCTGGCGAGGCCTGTTCCAAGTGAAACCTGTCCTGGAAAACCGCTGTATGACCTTGGCCACCGTGCCATAGCTCAGGGTGTTAGCAGTCTTCTTATAGCCTAGGCATCTTTGTGGAGAGCAGCAGTTCTATTCCTCACATCCTCAGAGATTCTTTACCATGAGGTGCCGTGTTGAATATCCAGTGGTCAGTGTGAGTGAATTGAACCCAAAACATCAAATTTAACGGCCCTGCTCCCCGTTCACACGAGTCACACGACACCAGGGAGGGACGACGACACGACTGGGCACAATCTGGACATGTCCACTGTGAGGTGGACTCACTTGTGCTGCCAGCTATTTAGACATTAATGGTTTATATATTTGTTTTATATATATATATATATATATTCTAATATAGAGTTTTTGTATAGTAATGTAGTTCTAAAATAAAAGCTATGGTATTTACAGTTGTGTGTAGATGGATAGTGGACAGTGGATAGAAAACTGATATCCAGATATTCCAGATGATAAGATATGGATAGAGGGTGTACAAGGTGTCTGTATGTTCTGGGATAGGTTGGCTAGATAGAAGTTAAAATAAGATCAGAGTGAGTCTGTATTGAGGTGTGGAACGAGCTCTGTTCTGATTGGCTGCTCTGCTTTGTGCCTCAAACAAAAAGCACTCAGGGCTGAAACACTCCTTAAAACTTCAGTGTAAGTGGGCGGAGCTAAACTGCTGTAGGCTAAAAAGGTTGACATGCTTAAGGAATGACGCGAACGGTGTGGACCCTTTAAAATAATGTCTTACAAACCTAACATAGCATTTGTTTTTTTGTTTGTTTGTTTGTTTTTTGTGTGTTTTTTTAAAGCTAGTTTTAGGCTGGAATACCTGTTTAAGTAAACTCAGATGGATTTTTTACTTTCTTGTATGTTTCTATGTGATAATATTAATCATTAGAAATTAATATGCTATTTTATTTCCAACCAAGACTATATGAAAAAGAGAAGAATAAAGCCTAACAAGCATCAGTTCCTTTGCTGATGGATGCAGGATGTATTAAGAAGGTCCATTGCAGTTCTTTAGGAAACTCAGAACAGGAGTAGTTTCTTGTCCTGAAACTTTACTTAACAACTTTTTTTAAAGGTCCTCTTATTTCTATCTACCTCATCATTCATTACAAGAAACAATGCTTCTACTTGAGCATAGATTAAGGCTGCTCTACTCCCTGCTGCTGACATGCGATGCAATTATGTTTTCATTACATATCAATACGGCTTAGACTAAAAATCAATGAAGTAGTGTGACACAGATGTACTGGTATAGACGGTTTAGAGCGCTTAGCCAGGCTCAGATGCAGTTTTCTCCACAGCGAGCGCTGATGTTATCATAGCTGGCTTGCTGAGTTCATGTTGGGACATGTGACGTATGCACTCCAACACCAGGACTGCCCCCACATGCCCTGCCACGCCGTATTGAAACTGGCATGCGTAATTGTGCGATGCCTGGTAGTGAATGACGGATGTGGGTGTGAAGGGTGATTGTATTCTGGGATGTGGAGGCTGTTTAATCACGTCTGCGATGTTAAGCTAAAGAGTTTTCTTTGGAAATGTTCAGAAAGCCTTTGTAGCTGCATGTGTTGAAGTTCAGAACGTATCATTTGTCAGTTTTTCAGTGTTTTTTATTTCTTTAAACTGTATGCAAATGATGCATTGAAACGTACTTGATTCAGATGTTTCCCACATGAATTCACTGCTTGATTCAGTTCCAGATGAATCAATACTTTTGTCAAATGTCCATATGTTCATGTTTGGGTACTCCTGATGTGTGTATATATATATAGGCAGTAATACTGAACCTACAAAACACAGAACTGGATTTGTGATAGATTAGGGAGCTGCAGTCTCAAATATAAGACATGTAGTCGCATCCTACTGTGTCTCAGTTCAGATATGTGTAACAAAAAGGAAATAAAAACTACATAAAACTTCAATTGTGCTGAAGTTGTATTCAGTCACAGTCTATGACTTCACAGTCCTGCGCAAAATAAATTACACGTGGGAAGTTGGACTTCATTAAAGACACATACTGTCATACCACAGAGCTACAGCATTATAAACAGCTTGTAAACGTGGCTACTCACTAGGTGGGTAAACCTCTAAATAATCCGTTAAATAGAAGAATAATATCCGTGTAAGCGCCTGTATCCGATTACATTCCCTATCGGAAAGTTTCAGTCCGTTCTGCCTGTGCGTCGCGTCACAGTGAGAGTTTATACCGTTCAACACGGCGGAGCAGAAACTGGTCTGCAGAGGAGACGAAGTTCATGCTCTGATCTTTAAAAGACGGCGGTGGGACGGACGTCCAGCTTATGCGTCTCAGAGCACGACGTCTTCCTCTCGGCCTTCTGTAATAAGGACGTGTGAAGGACGTTTTCCTGAGTCTGACGTCATTTTAAAGCAGTTAAAAACACAATCACTGCTCACTGCTGCTCATCTCACTCTGATTGGACTCACGCGATGTTCGCTGTCATGGTAACGTTTACATGCGCATCATTTTGCATCAGATTACTTTGTAATGTAATGTAAATGGAGATTTTTCATCAGACAGTTGAACAGAGTGAAGACCCTGAAAATCTTCACAGAAAATGAGCAAAAACCGAGAATCTGAGGCTGAAATAATAATAAATTACATCATTATTTATTTGGTAAACATTGAAAACAGGATCCCACAGACCTGGACACTACACAGGGGTTATGATATTGCAATGCGGTAGCTGGAATTTTCAAATTCCATAATAATAATCTTTGGGGAACCAAAAGAAGTTCCTCTGTGCCATCACATCACCAAAGAACCGTTTTTTGTCACCTTTTAAGACTGTTTTATGTTTTTTTGGGGAATGTTCACATTTCAGGGAAGAAAACCGGTTAAAAATTGAAATTATTGGTGTGACCTCTTTGTAGGTCGCACTGATAAAGGAATGGTGGTCCATTGTCGATGTCCTATTTTCCACTAACATTTCTGCCGATGCTGCTAGATAAACATTTATGAAATGTAGAAATTAGGGCTAAATCCACCACATCCAACATCATGTGGCTAAAGCTTAAAGCAATTCAAACATAAAACTGTGTAAACAAATTTAGCCATCAGATTTTTTCGACGACCGTCCCGCGACCCCCAAAATACCTGGTATTTCTAAAAGAAATAGTGTTAAACCCCACCCCTGAATTTTTACTCAGAAATAGCTTCACATCTAACGAGCACATCTTTTTATCAGTGTTTGAATAGAAGCAAGACTCTGCATCTCTGAGTCGACAGGCTCTCAGATTATTTTGGCTTTCTGAGAGGAAAGTACAGGTAAATAAAGCATTCCTGTTTGCTGACGTGACATTCATGCCGGCGACGTCTAAACATTTGCAGTTCACCGCGGAATATCTCACAGATCTGGCTCACCACTGTAAGAGCCGTGTGTTCTGTTTTGTGTGATTACACCGTATGGCTGTTCTGACACCTCGGCGAACGCTTTCACAACAAGCATTGTGGCTCATGACACTCGCTGACAGCATCGTAGCTGGAATGACAGGTTTACAGTGGAGCGCAAAGGCAGAGACGGGGCAGAGGCCGCCTCCGTCGAGGGAAACTGTCTGAGATTTCTCTTTCTGTGCTTACTAAGGGAAGATTAGAAGAAGTTATTTTAGAAAACCTAAGAGCGAGAGAGCGTGAGAGAGAGCGAGAGAGAGAGAGAGAGAGAGAGAGAGAGAGAGAGAAAGAAAGAGCAGGCTGCCAAAAAATTATAACCAGGATGAGCGATGGAATATGAAATTCAAATATAAACCTGACTTCCAGGCACATTTGAGAAAGTGTCTGCCTCCTTCTTAGGTGAAAGACGCCCGAATCCGCATCGAGATACGGCTGCTGATAAGCTTTTGAATGGAATAATGCATGTATAATCAAGGCAGGAATGTTTACCTTGCTCCGGCTGTGGATCCAAATTACTTTGGGCTGCAAGTCCCTCCAATTAAGCTATAGGCAAACATTGCAGGGAGATTAGAGCGCCGGCTCGTGTTTGTGAGGGATTTGAGCCCCATGAATAATTCATAGTGCTTAATTGCTGGGATGAGGATGAGGAGAAGTTAGAAGACGGCAAGGACGTGAGGAGGAGCTCAGGTTGCTTAATGAGGGAGAAAGGTTCGAGGGAGATGCGGTATAATGTAGGAGGAAGGACACAACATAACCGGACACATCAGGCGGATAGCAAACATACCGAAACATTGTTTTCAAGCGGGAACACGTCTGCCGATTTGTCAAAAATAAAGATGCAGACGAAGTCGATCGGAGCGGTTCGGTGTGAAGCGCTCCGTTCTAGAGAAACGTACCGAGTCAGAATTGCTCACAGTGGCTTTGATAGGAACCAGACGTCTGAAGAATGTCACTAAAAGCTCGTTGCAGAAAGTTGTTACGCAAACTGGCCACGAATGCACCGCCTGATGAGAGCCAGTGGTATCTGGTCGATACTTACTATACTGCTGAGTCCATACTACACTTGACACGTGTGTGTCTGTCCACACTGGGCCGGCTGCTTTGGTCTCCTGTGGCCAATGCTTGAGGGGCTGGTGGTGCTTTATGGCCGTGGCTGTGGTGGGCCTGCAGATGGAAGCAGCTGGAGCCACAGCTGGGGTAAAGCAGCAGGAGCTCCTCATGTGCTGGACTTTATGGTGGTCATGGAGAGCAGCTGCAGGATTTAGAAGGGCTCAGTGCTGGACAGCCAGTGTCTGCTTTGACCCAGTGCTGCGTAAAACCCAGACCCATTTCTGTCTCTTTGTCTCACTCCCTTACTCACTACCTCATAGTTAGCAGACTGAAGGTTTGCCACGAAGGGGCATTTGGTGCTTCACAAGTTTGGAGTGACCCTGTGAGCTCTTATTAATATGCAACTTTAATATGACACACATTTTAGTGCACTAAATTTAATCTAAATATTCAATTCAATTGAACATATTGGAAAAAAATAAATAAAATAAAAAGAGGTGGAGGAGTTTAAGTGTTTCAGGTCTTCTTCATAAGTGATGGGAAGAGGGATTGAGAGGTTGATCACAGGCTGGGATAGGCGGCAGCAGTAATGTGGTCAGAGTACTGGGCTGTAGTGGTGAAGAGGGAGCTGACCAGAAGGCAAAGCTCTCTGTTGATCAGTCGGTCTACATCCCCACCCTCATCTGTGGTCATGAGCTTTGGATAATGACCAAGATTAAAATCATCGACACAAGCCGCAGACATGAGCTTTCTTGACAGGATGGCGGCTACACTTAACAGGGTAAGGAGCTCAGTCATCCGAGAGGAGCTTGATACAGAGCCGCTACTCGTCTGCACTGAGAGGAGCCAGTTGAGGAGCTGATCAGGATGCCTCCTGGACGCCTCCCTGTGGGTTTACCAGGCACAGCCTAGTGGCACAAGACCCTGAGCTCATCCTACATTCTCAGAATTAAAGGTCCTAAACCGTCTCTGGGTCAGCTCCCCTCTCGTCACTGGGGTGGGACCCTCAAGGCTCCATCTCAGTGCCTTTAGTCAGGGAACATAACTGAACCATAATCCACTGAAATGATCTGTTCTAAGCTGGACTGACTCCACACACCCCGCCTCGCCTCGCCTCCAGGCTTTTACTCTACTGCTCTGTTTTAAAACATTCGGTTATGAAAAGGAACAAATACCAACTTTTCACCTGGAGGAACTGATTTAAGCTCCACAATCAGACCTTAGAACCAATGTTTTGTTGGGAGCAGCTCAGGACCCCCCAGAATGAGCTGGAGGAAGTTGTGGGGACAGGGTCATTTGGGATTCTCTGCTTCCACTACAGCTATTGTGACCCTGTCTGGATCAAGCAGTTTAAGATGATGAATTCATAGAAAATATGCCATAAGTTTTGCACAGACCAGGTTTTACATTTTATATTGTTCCCAATATGTTGAATTCTTTAATTAAACTGTGGGTGTTCTCAGGACACAGAACGTCAGTTTACCAAATTTCCGGATAGGACTGAACGTCTGAGCACATCCTCATATCATTTACAATGTAAAATAAAAAATAGAATAACTAAAATACAAATAATATTCGGAAATGTATTACTAACATTTGTGATGAGATGAAATTCTAGATTTTTAATGTTATTGTAATGAAAATAAAAAATAAACAAAACCCACTTATGAACCACACAAACTGATTTTAACTTGATGATTTTATTCATGTTTTACAGCAAAACGATGGACAGTTCACAGTGATCCAGCTGGTGGGCATGCTGCGTGGAATCGCCTCGGGAATGAAGTACCTGGCTGATATGAACTACGTTCATCGCGACCTCGCGGCCCGGAACATTCTGGTCAACAGTAACCTGGTGTGTAAGGTGTCTGACTTCGGGCTCTCGCGCTTCCTGGAGGACGACACGTCTGACCCCACCTACACCAGTGCTCTGGTATGAGGATTGTTTATAAACCTAATGATGCTCAAGCACCAAACGTTGTATTTGTGCAGAGCTCTTTATGGCAGGTATGATCCCAAAGCAGCTTCAGTAATGATGCTGTGTGCTAAAGATCTCTGTAAGTGTAGGAACGGGTAGAACATGAGCTTCTTCTTTCTGAATCTTCGATTCTGTGCTGTAGGGTGGGAAGATCCCCATTCGATGGACTGCTCCAGAGGCCATCCAGTACAGGAAGTTCACCTCCGCAAGCGACGTGTGGAGCTACGGCATCGTCATGTGGGAAGTGATGTCCTATGGAGAGAGGCCGTATTGGGACATGACCAATCAAGATGTATGTACCTTTTATTTTTATTATCCTCTTAATACCCACGCAACAAATGTTCACCTTAAATAGCAAGGAGATGTGGGCAGTTCTTCTAACGAGAAGCTATTCATGATTATACGACCGTGCGAGCTGATTGGTTGAGAGGCGTTCTAACTGTGCTGTTATTTCACCTTAATGTTACATTTTTTTCACGAACACTGTATCACTCCGCTGAGACACTGTTGCTAAGCAACGACTCTGACAGCTGTAGGAGACGCTCGAGCCATTTGAACGTTTCTACTTCTCACTTTGGCACAAACAGAAAACGGACGCTGTTAAGACCACATCTGACCGACAGCCGATTTGGTCCGACTCTGAAGACGAGACGACACTAAATTCCCAAACTGTCGTCACCACTGAGCAGCTTTTCAGTCGGCAGCTGTGACAGAAGAACAGCTGAACAACCTGGAATCAGCCAGAAATGAACCCAACACCATTCGCCAAACTAAACGGGCTGTAAGAAGCTTCACAGACCGGCTGGAACAAAACAACATTAATACTGATCTGGACAAACTGACCAAACTGAGCTGAACCTGATATTGGGTCAGTTTTACGGCTCAGTCTGATTTGGTCCAACTCTGAAGATCAGACACGTCTGGCGAATGGTGTTACGGTGACTAAATCACAGCCGTGATGCGATTTCACGATAACACTGTCCTGCTGCTGCTTAAGTAGAAAGTTTAAGAACTTTACAGGCATTTGCAGAATGTTGGATTCTACAAGCTGTTTATGTAAAACAGCTTTGTATTGGACCATTTTTGTAGACATTCTGGCCTGTAATTTGTTTATCTATAATCCCTTGGAATCCCAGGTGTGTTACACCTTTAGGCTTTTGTTTAGACGCTACATGGACTGTATTGCAAACTGAGTTTTTTTGGGTTATAAAAGTGTGTAATAAAAGTTTGTATGCCAACAAATATTGGCCATTAAAGGAGTGAATCCTTAAAAGACTCCTTATTACTGCCATTATCGGCACTATTTGAAAGTAACTACATAGTCTGTTACATAGTGACGTACATTCTTTTTCATCAGGTTTAATTGTTCGCGTTGGATTTTTTTCCAGTTGTTTCAAAGTCTGTTGTTTCAGTGATCTAGGAGTAAGAATGAATTTATCTAATTCAAAATGCTTTTTTAAATGGTGACAGCTTTTATTTGTGCACTTCAGGCTTAAAATGCCTTCATTTGGATCACAGTATTCATTTGGTAGCTCACGCTTGTCCTGCTGTAGCTGCTCATGCCAGAGACAGTTGGTGGTTCTCTCAGTGTGATGCTCTGGTTGTAGGCGAGTGATGGATGAAGCCAGCTCTACAGTTTGGAATCAGAGGGGAGGTAAACAGCAGCAGCAGTGCATCATAAATCTGCCTGTGGGACGCCTCGCACCATGTGGGCCTGAGCCCCAGAGCCTTAGTAGAGCTGAATCAGTCTCCACAGTCCTGGACATATCAAACACCTTTTTAAAACCATAGCAATATCCTGAATTATTCCCATTCAGACTCTGTGTGATCACTGTGGTCTGGTTGCAGACTGTTGCCTATATAGACTGATGTGGACAGCTGTTTTGTATGACTCAACATCACATCCTTAGTCTTTGAAGTTGTCCATGAATGATCTTGCAGATGGTGTGCACTTATCCTCAAATGTTTCCCATCTTTTCAAAATGTTTTTAAATGCAAAGCAGCTCATGGACCTGCCTGTCACTCACCCACTCCCTCACTCGCTCATGTTTAGCAGGATAAGTACTGTCCAAAAGGGGGCAGTATAAGTATCATTTGATGGTGCGTAATAGTGGTGCTTCATGTCAGTGACACTATGTTTTATGGTCATCTTTTTGTACGAAAATAGGAAAAAATGTACTGAAATTTAGGCTATTAGCCAGTAAACAATGCCAAAACCTCTGCATTGTATCCCCTTGTTGTTGTTAGCACACATTCACACTCAAACCCGTCAGGAATCTAAAGATTGCCATTATGTCCCAAGATGAGTTTTTAACAACAGTTTGAAAATAAAGCTGTCAGATTATTTCTTCAGCCGCAGTCACACTAGATAGTTATGATATTGGCATGACAGACTGGGCTAGAAGATTGATGGCAAGAAAATACATCAATTGGGTTGAGATGGCAAGCTAGCAACCCTGCCATGTACAAAAATGATCAAAATAGTAAAACTCAGCTGAACAATACACAAACCTGTCTGTATTGTTTTCTAATACCCTGTGAACCCTGAAAAAAAAGGTGTAAAATGTTGCTTCACATTTGATTTTCTACAAGGCTGAATTAGTTTTTTGTTCAGCAACATTTTTTCCTTCTGCCGTTAATGGAGCAGTTATACATTATATTTATATTATATTTATTATATATATATATTATACATAAAAGTAACTGCTGCACCGTTTAATTCAAATAAGAAGTATGTATGTCCCATATTTTCATATCAGAAACTGACAGAATTTGAAAAATGTTAGTCACTTATTCTTCAGCACCAGGTGGTCCACGCCTTGCTTCCCACACAGGGTGTCTGACCGAGGTCCTAAACTGTCCTGTCCTGACTGAGTTACGCAGCTTTTCATTTACGAAAGGAAGCAATTCCTTTATGTCCACTGCCTTGGAAACAGAGTGGACTCCTTGAGTTGCAACAGAGTAGACAGCAGGAGGTGATTGAAGGTCTGCTGGTTTGTGCATCACCTTGTGTGTGTCCCAATTCAGAGGCTGCATCCTTCGAAGGTGCGTAGACCCACGAAGGCTGAACCGAAATTAGATCATCTGCTCTACGGCCGATTTCCTCGTATCACAGCACCCGTTCCCACCTTAATGCTGCGTCACGAAATGCTGTTCCTGTCAAGTTCTTTAAAACGTAGCCAGAAACTTAGAATTTTGAATATTATTTATTAAAGTCGGAGATGCTTCTCTCTGTTGGCTTTTTGCTCCCTAAAATAAAACGAGAGGTCTGCGTAAGTTTTGCTTCATTTGCATCGTTTAAACCCAATACCTGCATTTAAAGTGAGGCTGCTGTGTTCTCGAATCCCTGCCGGCACGCAGTGAACCTCGTTGATCCACCCGATGGATCCTTCGTTGCTATGGCGACGAAGGACTCGTTTCGGCTGCGTATGAAGGAGCGTTCGAAATGGGACGGCCTGGTCGCGCCGCTGTGACGCAACCGATCTTTCAAATGCAGCCTCCGAAGGACGCAGCCCCTGAATTGGGGCGCAGCTATAATCTGCACTTATTCGTGGCATACCAATGTAACGGTACTGGCAAAACGCACACCTGAGGAAAGTGGAAGAACCAGTACAGTACCTGTCCACGTTGGATCTTCTTACACATAGTGATGCTAAACAAAACTACAAAAAACTAATTTTGCTCATGAATTTTCACCAACTAAACCGAAGACTACTCAGAATACTTTAACGGCAAGCAAACCTTCGACGAGTCAGTAGTGTTTTGCCTATAAGACTGAATATGTTTTCTCTCATCACTTCACTGGGAAGGGAATGAAGCACTAAAACCCAGGTTTAATTTAAACTCCCCACACAGTTACATGTGAGTAAGAAACTTATTTCACATGCACGGCACGGCGGCATGCTAACTGTTCCTGCCCTTGACTGCAGCTTCCATTTGCAGCATCCCTCTGGGTGGCTGAGGAGAAAGCAAATTATGGGCCCAGATAATGAAAATAGTTTCAAATTGAAAGAGTGAACGCTAATGTGCTAAGAGAGAGCACAGATCGCGCCGGTTATCTTATTAGCGGCTCCAGATAGCGTTATTTGGCCCCCATTGGGCCACGGGTGTGAGGCCGCTGGATGAGATTAATCAGGCTTTGAATGGAGCTCCATAATGTCCGCTATAATGAGCTGGAGAGCAGCGGGTCTCACTCGAGTCCTGTAACCTTCTCGTCGGCGTGGCTTTGCTGTGGCTTCGTCTATTATGCAGTAGGGGGACGCGCAGGGATGAAGCCACCGTCAGCACTATTCAAACAGAGGCCATGAAAACCACAGCATCCGCTTCCAGGATTTAACCTTATCTTACCTAATGAGTCGTCTGTGACGCGACGAGAGTCTCTGTCATTGTCTTCGTTAACTCTGAAATCTCGGAGGAGAGTAGCAGGTTCATGATGGTCATAGTAAAATGGGTGGGCATGTGGAGTTAGAACTGCTGGGTGGTGCCACGTTTCCGTGTAAAGGAAGCCCCATGCTGCCTTTATTGTTGGATACACTGTGATAGTTTTATAATTTGGAATACATTTCATATCACTATGGTAATGCTTATTATTGATTTGTCTCATCTGACGTGGGAAGTATGTTGCTAATTATGTTATCTTGGTCACACTTTATTAGGATGGTCCTCTATAGATGCTCTACAGCTACTTAAATCATTAACAAACTTAATGATCCTCAGTTGATTATCAACAGCATTAGGGTTAGGAGTAGATGTAGGTTTTGCCTTGAGGTTAAGGTTAGGTTTAGGTTTAGGGATAAATTTAATAAACTCTTTCACGAACTTCAAGTTCAGTTGAATTTAATGGGTGTTTACTGTTCAAGTTCAAGGCCAGTCGTGTGCTGGAGTTTAGGGCCTAACCAGCCTTGTGACCGGAAGGCCGCCGTGTTTGATTCCCTGAGTACATGAACCCCCGACTGCTCCCCGGGCGCCGTGGATAGGGCTGCCTGCCGCTCTGGGCAAGTGTACTCACTGCCCCCTAGTGTGTGTGTCTTCACTACTGTGTATGTGGTGTTTCACTGCACGGATGGGTTAGATTGCAGAGATGACATTTCCCCATTGTGTGACTGATAAGGGTCACTTAATCAATTAATTTATTCATAATTTAATGACTATTCAGTTAATTAAATATATACTGACCATTTACAAAGAATCTACAGTGGACCACCTGTATAAATTCTGCAAAATCAGAAGTACCAATCTATAAATTCTCATCTTTTACATGACAATATAAATGGGACAACTGTATCAATAAACCATGTTATTAAAGACGAAGCGCCGTCCAAGTTGGTTGCAAGTTGGATCTTTGGCAAGCCCCCCCCCCATCATTCATGCTCGCCAGTGTTGAAGGCTGTTATCTGATGTAGCAGAATTGTCTGTTGGCGTTGTCCTACAGCCGTGTTGAGCTGTCCAGTGATGTTGCACTATTTGTTGTTCGAAAAGCTGCACTGGCGCTTCACACGGAAACCTGTGAGACCCTTCGCTCTCCCAGCGTGGTAGCACTGTGAGATAGGGACTGGCCTAGTTCGCGTGTGAGAATTAAAAAATAAATAATAAAGATAAATAAAAAATAAAAATACATAAAAAAATATATATTTTAAATCCTTCAATTGAAATGTGATCTAAAGTGGTTCATTTATGGCATTAGTCCAAATAGCCCTGTAACTGCATTGGTACGAGTTGACCGTGGCTGGAAACACAGCGCTAACGGGGATGATGCTACCATCAACACCATGCAGAAGCTTGGAAAACCGCAGCATCCGTCTCGCATGTTTACAGAAGTGGAGCAGTTAACACGGAGGACAAGACCAATCTAAACACTGAGTGACAGCGGGAATTTCCTGTTACAACTTGCAGCATATCTTCCAAACACAGAGTTTAGTTAGTGTTGTGCTTTACCGAGCGGGTGTTAATCATGTTCGGCCTGACAGTAATTACATGCCTGGATATGAGTAAGAGCTGTGAATGAAAGGAGGCTGTGGTCCTGTGTGTCCGCTGCTGAGTGCGAGGAGGTTGTTCTAAAACCTAAATCAACACTCTGAGCATCCTCATTTACTGATTAGATAAAAACGTCTTGTTTTCAGTGCTGTCCTGCGCAGGCCTGCAGTTTAGATGTTAGACAGCTCTGAATGTCTAGAGGTTTGTAGACACCAGCTCATTTCTGTTTCCCCTGAAGTCAAAGGTGTTAAGAAGGAGTTGGCTCTTCCTTTGCTGCAGTAACGGCCTCAACTCTTCTGTACGACGGCGTTAGAGGGCCACTGTTAATGAAGATAAAAACAGTAAAAACAGTAAAAAAACTCGTAACATTTTGATAAAATATTCTCATATTTCGAGAATAAACTCGGGGGCTGCTGTAACGCGTTGGGGTCTTGGTTGCTGTCCTGGCGCCAGAGCTCCACTCACTCCCGTCTCTCTGTGGATCATTTTGATCTTCATCCTGAGCTATCTTTGAATGAGGGGAGATGAAGCCCCCGATAGCCGTGTAGACCACCCTGCCTGAGATTCACAGACAGACGGTTTCCTCCGAGTCCGTCCGGCTCTTTATTCTAGATACACAGTTCCCTGCTCAGCCGTTTCAGCCGGTTCTTGCACTAATACCAAGCTGGTGCTGATGAGCAGGAGAGACGGGGGGGCTGAGCATCCTTTATGGGTGAATCGATATGAAAGGGCAGCTCCACCAACTCAACGCCCCTCATTTAACACCAGGAGGCGCTGCTTCACTTCGCAAAGCCTTTGGCCACAATACTGACCTTTCCTGGTATTACTGCCACTTCAGTGTCGTAAATCTACAGCTTTATTTTTTAAATATTACAACTTTATCCTCTACTATTCTACTAAGTCTACTATTTTTATTTTTATTAGGCACTGGCACTAAAACACCGTCATGCTTCTGAGAAGACTTTTCACCAAATGTTAGAACATTGCTGTGAGGATTTGATTGCATTAAGTCACAGCAGCATTAGTGAGGTCAGCTACTGAAGTTGGGTGATTAGTTGTGGATCACAAAAATCATTCCAACTCCAGTCCCAAAAAAGCTCCACTGCTCCACAGCCCAGTGCTGGTGAGCTTTAAACCCCTCCAAGTAATGCTTGCCGTTGGACATGGTGAGCTTAGTCTCATGTCTGGCTGCACCAAAGCATCCCATTCTGTCTAAACAGACTAAACAAGCTGCATGTCAGCACTCGCTGCACGTTAGAGAAGCTAAATTCAGTAATTAGAAGGAGTGTCAACAAACTTTTGGACATACAAAACACCTAACAGTACCTGATTGATAACTTATGTTTGTTTGTGTGTGTATTTAGGTCTTTGTGGGGACCAAATGTTCCCTGAATGATGAACCTTTTTGTCATTGTGAGGACATCTTTATGAGGAAAATGCTTAAAAGATTTCTTTCATATAAAGAGTTTGAGATTAGGGTTGGCTCAGATGCAGCACAGTATTCTTGATCTATATTAATACAGAAATCAATGAAAATCACCCACAAAGATAGGAATACACATTTGTGTGTGTAGCTGAAAATAGTTGTGTGTCTGTGTGTGATGATAAATGGCCTCCCTGGGTCTCCTTCAGACAGAGATAATGATCACAGTGTGTTTATGAAGCGAGCAGATCAATCCTCGGCCTCCTGCAGTGCTGCCTGGCCACCAGTGTTCTGCTAGTGCTGCAACACAGATAATCCACTAATACATATAACGTCAGCGACCACCTTTCCTTCATTTAATGTCCGGCCAAAATGGCCAGCAGGTACAAACTATTCAGGAAAAAAAGTGAAAACGAGTATTGAGCAGAAAATTAAATGATTTTAGTATTTAATGTATCCACACGTTGCCGTTATCACAGTTTACCTTCTTCTCAATAAGCCTGTTCTCAGTTTTTCAAAGAAACCTGCGAGGATGTTTTTCCACACCTCCAAAGTTCAGTCTTAGAAATTGGTTGCATTTTCCGCTTCTCCTCATCCACATAAAGCCAAACACATTCAGTGATGTTGAGATCTGGACCCTGGGGTGGTCAGTCCGTTGTTCTGAGAACACCAGCAGCTTCTTTGACTTGCAGATGTTCTTCTTTCTTTATTTCTCTTTTTCAAAGTAATGTCTTCTTGATCAGCTACACATCCTTTCAGACCCACAGCGCCGAGTGGTCTTCTCACAGGGGAAGGATGGACAGAAACACCTGTGGATGTTTTCAGATCTGAAGCAGCTTGATCTTCTCCTCTCGCTCAGAGATCAAAGCTTTCAGTGCTGTTTATCTGATGGGGGCAGTTTGGTTTGACTGCCCCAATTGCACAGTACTACCAGCACTAGGAGGGTGAAGGCTAGCACAGGCTTCTTTTCGAACTGCCACTCACACAACGTCATTATACAGCTGAAGTTCCTGGGAGGAGAACGCCATCCGCCAGATCTGTCAGCTAACTGACCCGCCACCAGGGATTGACCTCGCAATCCCCTGATGACGGGGCCAGCGCTTAGATGACTGCGCTGCTTGGGAACCCACATAATGGCTATTTTGACTAGAAATTGAATAAATGATGAAGGGTGGTCTCTGAATCTCACTTAGTGCTTTGCATACCAGAACACTGTACTAGTCACAAAAAGGACTTTTACATGTGGGAAATATGAGAATACGTAATTGTTATTGTAATAAATGATGTGACGGGGCACTTCTCTGGGCTTATGGTGGATCTGGCCAAAATTCGTAGAACGGTGAACAGCTGCATGATAAAAAAGACAAATTCAGACCATTTATAGAGAGGTTTAAACAACAATTGCACCAGACTAAAGACAAAAATCCCCTAAAACAAAAGAGAATAACTGCATTACAGGCCTGGCAGAGCATCGCCAAAGTCTGCTGACGTCTATGGGTTGCAGACTTCAGGCTGTCATTGATTCCAAAGCATCTGGAACCAAATGATAAACAAACTATCACCACACTTGACCTGTTACCCCCTAAAACACACATTAGGGGCTAAAATTGAGGGCTGTTTAGCTGAACAGGATGGAAAGTTGCACCGTTGTTTGGGTGGATAGGACTTGATTTGTGTTGCACAAGATGTTTGGACAAGACACTTGGCTCACTTAAGCACTTACGCTTGCCGGAGTTTGGGTGAAACTATTAGCGGAATGTGTGGAAGTGTCATTTCGGAGCTTTCTTCGTAAAACAAGCATGAAAAACAAGCAAACAAACAAACAAAGTGCTAAGGTTGTTGAAAGATCAGGAGGTTGGAGTGAAATGAATGTAGTTAAAGCTTTGCTTTCGCTCTCACACAACACCAAGAAACAACAACTGGCCAAGTGGTTGAGGATTAAAGCCAGTTTTTATACACACTTACAATTTAAATGATATAGTATAAAATATAAATAGATGGTGACTTAGCAGAGCTGCATTTAGGCCATTTAAACCAAAACTGGGCTTTTCCACTGGCTCTGTGTTATTTTATACTTAGCCTTGCCGCTTGCTGTTAAACCATCCCCTGCTGTTTGCTCCTCCTGTACAGTGTTGCATATATTCTGTCTTTGTGTGTTGGTCTATTTTGTTTGGACGTTTAACATCAGGCCTGTTATAAGAAATACAAACAGAGCTTGCAGAGAAATCTTCAACTTCTTGTTGCTGTTTTACGTTGCAGGAGTGCAGGGAGCATCAAAAATTGCCCCCTGTCTGGCACATTATGTGCGTTTACATCTAATATCTAATATACAGGTTGATTCATCCGATTACAAAGTACCATATTTTACAACCGTGAGGAGCCGAGGAACCAATCACAATCCAACTGTAAGAGGGGGTCATAGAGTTCCTGACTGGCTCCTTCAGTCTGAGAGGAGCTGAGACCCCTGAGCAGAACGTTCTGTGTTCTCCACGTCAATCAGAGTGAATCCGTCAGAACTGAGCAGCGGGATTTTCATCAGCAGTGAAGCTCCAGCAGCTCAGAGCGTTCGGCGCTGGTTCCACAGCACTGGATGATCTCCGAAATCCCACTGAAAGAGCCGTGAGAGCAGCGACGCCCGACACGCTCAGTCCAGTCTGGGATGAGTTTGACTGTGGTGTTGATGTCGTCCGTACAGCTGGAGGACGTTCAGACTGAGACCTTGAAAATATGTGTAATTTTATGCTGATTAATGTGCACTGTCCCTGATCATTTAATAAATAGCATATACATATGTGCTTGATTCTTATTATTTCCTTGTCTAAAGACCTTTAAATCTCTGTGTCTCCCCCTGCAGGTGATAAATGCCATTGAGCAGGACTACAGGCTGCCCCCACCCATGGACTGCCCCAGCGCCCTGCACCAGCTCATGCTGGACTGTTGGCAGAAGGACCGCAACAACCGGCCCAAATTCAGCCAGATTGTCAACAACCTGGACAAGATGATCCGCAATCCCAACAGCCTGAAGGCCATGACCCCTCTCTCTTCAGGGTAGGGCCCATAGCATTCCGGAAACAGCACCAGTGAGGCTGTATGACTGGATTTGCATGACTGAATCTGCCGTGTTATTTTTTCATTTCATGTAATATTGATAATTATCCATAATAAATGCCGGGCATTTCCTAATGCTCAGTTTAAAGCCTGGGCATTTTGAAACCTGAAG
The DNA here is from genome assembly GCF_015220715.1 of Pygocentrus nattereri. NCBI lineage: Eukaryota > Metazoa > Chordata > Actinopteri > Characiformes > Serrasalmidae > Pygocentrus > Pygocentrus nattereri. The sequence continues at coordinate 1,823,775 of NC_051231.1, read as the reverse complement.
TAAATAAAAGGCCTAGTCTTGTGAACATAGCTAGCTATATATGAAGTATTTTTTAATATGCTATGGAAAAGAATATTACAGTAGCTCATAAGTTGACATTGCTGGTTTTTGCTGTTATAAGTGAATGGCTAGACTTTTTCTCCCTCGTAGTCAAACCCTTAAAAGGGACACTGGTATATCAAAATAGTCTTTAGGTCTAATACTGGATTTAGGGACAGCGAATATATCAAAAATTACTGATATTGCAATAGTATTACATTTTTTTATTGATCATAAAGCGATAAGCCATGAGAGGCTGGGGGTTACTGTGATTTTTTTCATGGTGACGTTCTCGGGCACCTGTGATAAAATCGCAGTAATGCACCACCTCAAGTGGCCTATTGCTTTATGATACGGTGGCCAAAATGAAATATGATAGAATACACAACTTTTCAGAAAAGAATTTTTTATTAATAATAGACATAACCAGGTATTCCACCAAGAAATATAGTTCCTTTAGAGTGCGGTATCACTGGGAAGCAAGCTGAATTTTTAAACTTTTTGTTATATAACGATGAACATATAATAACACAGCACCAAATTACCTCTTAATTACCTCCCATTACCACCAAATTTAGCACCAATCCAACGGCGCCCTCTTCTCACGCTGAGACTGAATCCTAAATGGCTCCCTGCTCCCTACATAGTGCACTATGTAGGAGATTAAATACTGGATCCTGAACCACAACGGTGCAAAATTAAGCTGAGAAATAGTGATGTGGGATTCAGCCACATCCACACTCGGTAAATGATGCATTATTTGGCTGTAGAAGCTAGAATTTCTAAACATTCCTAGCTAGAACACTATTCAGTGAATAGTTTGGGATTCAGCCTGAGTTTGATGAACATTTGAAGCGTGTGAGACAGTCAAGTGACATTTTTTAGACTTTTATTCTGGCGTTTTACAGTAAATCATCTTGTAAGTGCTTTAATTCAAGCCTGTGTTATTAATAATGGAGCTGTTTAGGCTGTTGGCTCTTTTAGTCTGTTAGCCAGCTGACCAGCCTGGTTCTAGTTAAGAACATAAGTCATCAGCCACTGAGTTTAGACAAAAACCGGGTTCTTGCTTCATCAGTACACCCGGTGCCCCATGCGAGCAGCATTAGAGCCAAAGATTATTCCATTAAGAGCCGAAGGGTTTTTCGTGCCGTGGCGCAGTGATACACAGTTCAGTTGTTGTGAGGCGGTCAAAGGTGTGGCATATCATGGATTTCACAGCAGCTTCGAACGCGGCTCAGCCAATCAGATTTTAGGACCGGATCTATCCCTTTTATAATTATCGTTATAGCACTCAGGCCTATTGAAACACACCATGTAAACAGTTATTGCGGTTCATTATGTGTGATGTGTGTATGACCATCAGTAACAAAGCAAAAGTCATTTGTTTTTGGGTAAGAGGATCCATAATAGATATGAAAGAATGGGACATGATTCTAGACATATTGTTCCAGTATAGGGAACACCCATCCATGCCATATGATATGACTATGGTTTAAGAGGCCTCTGAAGTTTTTTTTAAGGAGGCTACTTTCTCAGACACATTTTTAGCCATTATACCTGGCTTTGTCTGTGTGTGTGGGTGTGGTGTGTGTGTGTGTGTGTGTGTGTGTGTGTGTGTGTGTGTGTGTGTGTGTGTGTGTGTGTGTGTGTGTGGAACAATTTTCGTGGCTAGTTTTTGTGCCAGCCATCTCCCAGCCCACTCGCATGCATCCTTCAAGGCATATTTGAAACCTAAATTGAATATGACTTCAAAAGGAATATCTATTCCCACAATTTGCAAGCACTTTCCTTTCACTTGCGATCGCGTCAGTGCAGGTCATCCATGCCAAACCTGTCGGTCCGTTATTTCTTTTGGCACCGAGCTGCTGTGTGTAAATAAAATCTGCTTGGGTTTGATAGACCGAGATGTTTTGTCCAAGGCTTGAGGCGCTCTTTGATTCCACACGGCTGCAAAAGTGTGAAACGAAAACACAGTGGGAAACACCTCTTCGCTGGTGTGCTTTGTGTGCATACATATTCAGATCAGTTTTATATGCTCCTCTGGTTCCCATGTTTCTGTCTATGACAATTTTGAGAGCATTAGTCACCCTGAGGTGTATCGATTTCTAAGGGAGTGTAAAATTTGTCCACACTATTCGTTCTGAATAAACATGACTATGTCCAGAAATAATGCTGGATGTACTGAAAACCATTTGCTTACTACAGGTCCAGCGTTAGTGTACTGTAATTGTGATTACAATGCTTTTAGTGGGTGTTGTTCGATTTATTAGTGTTAATACTAACACAGGGCAAACACTAGGGCTGCACAATATGGACAAAAATATATTGTAGTTGCATTACAACTGTAAAATATTTCATATTACTTACAGACATGAACCCTTGTCGTAGTATGCTTAAAGTCTGGCCTGCATTATTTTTGATTAAATTTCCATAATAAGAGTCGACGAACAGATATCGCTTTCCAGATTTACTGTGAGAAAGAGGAGGTTTCCCAGTATTAAAATATCATAGTTCGTAATCATAATACACATGATACACGTTCACAAGCAGGTCAACAATTATTTTTATTAATCAGAAATAGTCAAGGGAAACCTTTGGTCATTGTGGGTTTACCTTGTGCTTTTTTGTAGGGATGAAGTAAAGGAGGCTGCCCCTTCAGATGACCCAATGTGCAAATGCTAACACTAGAGTTAACAGTAGACAGTAACGACGCATTTTCTCTTTAGTAGATGATGCGCCAACAGTAGTAGCTAGTATCAGATCTTTGAGTCCTGAAACCTGGAACGATTAACCAAACCCTCGAGTGCCTGTGCACACGCCTGATCAATACACAGTATGTCATCTGGAAAGATTGCGATTAGTCAAGATGCTCACAGTCTATACAGCTCATTTGCATATTGAAGCCTTCTGTGATAGATGAATTGCAAAGACCAGTATCACAATAACAACTAGCAAATGATGTTTTTTGCAGCGCCTTACAAACACATCATGTTCAACCATCAGTGTACATGTTAATGTGTCCACTTTCTGTCCTGTGCAGTGTGCACTTGCCCTTGCTGGACCGCAGCGTGCCCGACTTCTCAAGCTTCAACAATGTGGACGAGTGGCTGGACGCTATTAAGATGGGCCAGTACAAGGACAACTTCGCCAACGCTGACTTCACCAGCTTTGACCTGGTCTCACAGATGACCATGGAGTAAGTTTTTCTAGAAAGACAAAGGCAGAGGACCATTTGCAGTATGCACTCCTGAAATGAACCCGCGGGTCACTAAGGCTGTAGCTAAAAAGCCCAGGGTTTAAAATGTACAGAGAGGTTATTGGGAAATCAACAAGCTTGTTGGTGATGAAATAGCTATTCTAATAAATGTAATTATTTTCCAGCCAAGCGTTCTCCAGTGGTGTAATTCCACTCTGGGTGTGATAACACAGGAAATCAATGCCACAGAATGTCAAAATGTGAACTTTGTCCGATTTCTGAAGCCCATTTCACACCAGACCGCGTGCGATATGCTCCTATATTAATCCGTGTAGCCTTTCACACCGGCTGCGTGCAGAATGCCAGCAGTTTCTGCAGAAACAGTAAAGAAATGCGACGTACATGCCATAATACACAATCCAGGCTAATAAACAAATCAACAAATCTAGTGTTAAGTCTTTGACAGGTTGAATGAAATGCATTGATTAGGTTAATGTGAGCAAACAGGCATCACCTCCTCTTCAGGTAGAGCTGCATCGCCTGGTGACGGCAGCTCGTCAAGACTTTATCACTGATCTCTTTATATCATCTACACAAAGTTTATATGAGTGATAAAAGGACAGTACAGGTGTTTATATTACCTGAAAACACGGAACAGCAACAGGTCTTGCTTTGCGTGAAACAGGCGTGAGTCATTATGACAGCTAACCTCGTTAAACGAAGTCTCCCAACAGCATGACTTTGAGACACTAATGCTACTTCACTGGTTTTAAACCACTGAAACATAGTGGTTCAAAAAGATTCACCCGATTTCAAAATGATCGATTTCACTTGTGCATCATCACAGATCAGTGCAGTGAGCTGTAAACGGTTTAAATGAGCATAAAGTTTATTATGTAATTCTACAAGGTCTCAGTCTGAACCTCCTCCAGCTGTACGGACGACATCAACACCACAGTCAGACTCATCCCAGACTGGACTGAGCGTGTCGGGCGTCGCTGCTCTCACGGCTCTTTCAGTGGGATTTCGGAGATCATCCAGTGCTGTTGGGAGTGGCACATAAACAGAATCCTTAACGTACCCCCACAGAAAAAAGTCACACGGCGTGAGATCTGGTGATTTTGGGGGCCAGATGTGGAGTGCCAAATCGTGGACTCCTTCACAGCCAATCCAGCAATGAGGGAGCCATCTACCAATGAGTCTATTACCCCTCTTTCAATTGGATTGTGATTGGTTCCTCGGTGCCTCACAGTTGTAAAAATATGGCGCTGTGAAATCGGATGAATCTTTTTGAATGACCCTGTATACCACTTGTGAAACATTACTTGGAAAACACCATAAAACTGGACAGAATATTCCAGCTGCCTTCAAATCTGGACTTTCTATCCACTTCCCATTTTGTACATTTTATAATCCAACACTGGAAACTGGCTTTAAGGTCCAGATTTAAAGGTCCCTGGAGTGTGTAATGAGCTATATTTACACCCATTGTTTCCTGAAATGCATATATATATATATATATATATATGAGAGAGGAACACATTTGCATTTTTCCACACACACATCACGGAAATTACGCATTTAGGATCGTATGCAAGGCTTGTGCGTACAATGCACGCTTTTTTATGGCAGAATGAGATCTATTTGCGCCTGAAACCTGGCACAGAAAATTTAGAACATCTGGCCCAGAGAGAGAGAGAGAGAGAGAGAGAGAGAGAGAGAGAGAGAGAGAGAGAGAGAGAGAGAGAGAGAGGGAGAGAGAGAGAGAGGGGGAGAGAGAATGAAAGTCAGGATGAAGCTGTGTGTGGAGCAGGTCTGGAGAACATCCAGGCTTAAACCCCAAAGTCAGCACAACTCTTTGAATCTCCACATGACTTCATAACTGCTGACTATTGTTCCTTTGTTAAGCTTTTTTCCCTGCAGTTTGAATATTTTTCCCAATGTGTAATGCTCTCGCTGCCATCCTTCAAGATGAGGCATAAATATATTACTGTGATTACAAACAGTAACGGCGGGGGTCTAATGTGGAATACCTCTCACTAATGATCAGGATCAAGAAGAACTTCACTGTAATCCAAATAATATACAAACATACAGTGGGATGGAATGATGTTTCTCCAGGGCCTCAGTGCAAACAAGAAGGGCCGGGCAGTGTTTACAGAACCATCAGCGCAATTAACCTCTCCGTTCTCCACCCATGAATGTATTCTGTTGTAGCAGCGGTTGCCAGGTTGGACGTTTTACAGAACGTTGGCAAAAATCACATTCAGCCTAATGAGAAATTAAAATATTGAAATATTGAGTTTCTAGTTTAAAATGTTACGCTACTGAGCTGGATATGGATGGCAATTATGGGAAATTCTTCTGAGTGATAACCGCCCTTATCACCAAGGCTGAATTGGATTTTCCAGGTTAGGCTGATTTGGATTTTTCATATTGGGCTGAATTTGATTTTTCAGATTAGGTTGAATGGGATGTTCTGTAAAGCTTGTCCAACCTGGTAACAGTTAGACCCAGAAAACGCATTTGTGATCAGAGCATGATTGCTTCAATTAAACAAGACAATACAGTACTAAACACACAATTGCAATACAGTAAGTATTACCAGAAGGATAACCTACCCCGAAGCCCTGCATATATAAATAACACACATATACAGGACAAAACCTGTGAGACGGACAGTAAAAAGTATTAAAATGTGAGAAGTGTAAAAAAGTACCAGACCTGGGGCTGAATTCACAAACGTATCTTCAGAAAGACAAAAGCTTTAAAAAAACTTTCTAAAATGTGCCTTTTTTTTGTCATGGACTAAAATTAAATTATTGTTCTTCAAAAAAACTTTCTTAGAATTCTCTTCATTGCTTTATGATCTTTTCTCTTAATTGAAATTGGTCATATTCTTGGAAAAAGAAAAACAGTATTTTCTTATGATTTGAGCATCTCACACTTGTCTTAGCCTGTAAGAATTGACAGGGCAAACCTCCTAAACTATAACTACACCAAGGATTTCCTTCACCATCACTTCTAGTTGTGTTTATTTATTTATTTGTTTATTTATTGTGGTTAATAATCATATAATAACAATATTTATTATTATTTCTGTCTTATTATTTGTTTATTTTATTTAAACGGAGCAACTGGATAGCAGAAGTATGGCATATTTTCTATTAATCTGTTTAATGTAAAATTATATTGATAAAGATGTATGGCCTACATATGAATAGAATTAATATTGTTTTTAGAAATTGCTTTAGGCCCAATTTTATTAAGCTCTTAGTTACAGCCCTTAGTACAGATAACGGCATGATCAGTTGCGTCAAATGAGTCAAATGTGCTTCCACATGAATGAAATCAGTTTTGTCTGTAAGGTCTTTTACTTTGCTGTGGGGCTCTGATCTGTTTTATTCTTGTGGAAATGATTTACATGTCTAGTGTAATAATGGTAGGTGTCTCGAGATTCAGACAAAACATCGGAATAAAGCTTCGCATCAGACGTGTTTAGTAAACATTTGCTTTGTTCCTCGTCTGCGTTTTTAAACCCGTCCCACGCAGTTGAAATGCGAGCTGCAGCGTGGCACTTTCACATTCCTCTTTCCTGGCATCATTCGTGCGATACCTGCACCAACCAGACACACGGCCTAAAGAACACAAAGACGTGCCATTGTTTCACGCTCATCTCATAGATTGTGCAACAAACAGAGGGCGATAAGGATCATCCTGGAAGCCGGTTGAGGAATTCAGCCACAGTTTAGTCCTGAGCTAACATGCCGGGTTTCTTCTGGCGTGCCTTGCCCGGACGCATTGTGCTGTTATCTTGTCTGAGGTTGTGCATGTGTACAAGTGTGTGTGTTTTTTTCTCACATTTTTAGGTCAACAAAAATGGAAAAGCAGAAAAGGTGTATGCTAATGTTCCAGCCAAGCGGTTCTGACTTTGTGAAGTGTTTTTTGATGCATTATTATTTTTATTTTTTAATTTAAACTTATTTTCACTGTCACTGAAATTAAGCCCTTACATGGCCGGGCTTACACACCTCTATAACATGTTTGCATTGAAGTCCCTATAGTTGCTGAATAATAAACCTGTAGATACTTAAACGCACTCAGTCCTGTTCTCCATAACGTTCATACTCCATAAGCTCCATTCAGAAGCTGGGCGTCGTGTGAGGCTGTAGCTCTTCTCTCCAGTCTAATAGACGGTGACGTCATTTTAAACCCTTATAATAAAAGAAGCTGAACTCAGTTTGTTTTTCTACTGAAAGTCGACCCGTTTTTCCCCAAATCTGGGCTCTAAACTATAAACAGACGGCGTCTCTTCAGTGATCTGCTCTGGAAACATCACTTTTAGAGAACAACACAAAGAGCATCGGAGATTTTTGGCATTTCAGCAGTAAATTGTGAGCGTATAGTGACATGTGGAGATCATAAAACACACGTTCTGTTAATTTGAGGAGCTTTTACAAAAAATAAATCAATGAAATAAAATTTACATTTATTTCATGCAGTTACTGAATAATTTGCCTTACTGTATGAGCCTGAAAATTCAGATGGACAAACCAAAATATACCCTGGAGAATAAGAGGTTAGTGTGTAATAAGGCTGGGATTTTAAGGGGTTAAGCTTAGGGTTTGTCTGAGGAAATCCAGAGTACTTGTAGATGCTCACCTGTCATAAGAAAACATACTTATATCTTTGAAATGGTTACTTTCCAGCAGCACTGCTGTGTCTGATCCACTCGTACCAGCACAACACACACTAACACACCACCACCACGTCAGTGTCACTGCAGTGCTGAGAACGATCCCCCCCACCCAAATAGTACCTGCTCTGTGAGGGTCCATGGGGGTCCTGACCACTGAAGAACAGGGTAACAGAGTATCAGAGAAACAGATGGACTACAGTCTGTAACTGTAGAACTACAGAGTGCAGCTATACAGTAAGTGGAGCTGATAAAGTGGACAGTGAGTGTAGAAACGAGGAGGTGGTCAGAACGATCTGCCTGATGTATGTGACATGTGTATGACCCCCACATTCCCAATAGGATGTAAAAACTAATGATTGTGTGTTTCCTCCACAGAGACATCCTCAGGGTGGGTGTGACACTAGCAGGCCATCAGAAGAAGATCCTGAACAGTGTGCAGATGATGAGGGCGCAGATGAACCAGATCCAGTCGGTGGAGGTTTGACCCCTACAGCCCATGCTGGACAGTGAGGGAGGCAGGAGTGAGTGGTCAAAGGGAAATGGACGCTCTGAAGCCCTGAGCTTGATTTTATTCTTCTGGACCACCACGTTCTTAAGGGGATTTTCTCCAGTCCCTTCATTCAGACTCTCTCATCTGCCCTCTGGTGCCCCCCCATCCCCTCCCGAGTGCCCCTTCAATGGCCCCATCAACCTGGGACGGTGTTGTCCCGCAGGAATCAACAAACCATCGTCTAAACGTCAGGCTTGCTGTTGCAACCGCAGCAAGCCGAACAGCAACGAGCAATTTCTTTCTTCATCAACTAAGAGCATGCTCTTCCTCCTTCTCTCTTAGTTCTTTACTTTTTTCTCTTTCGTTCTCATCTACGTTCTTTTTAAAGAAAGTTTCTAAAGATTTTTTTTTAAAGGAAAAGCTACGTGAACACAACACAAGGCATCTATATGAAAGATATAGATATGTGCGCAAGTGTGATCTAGGCAGAATGGAAAGGCTACCCTTTAAAAGGGCCGAGGAAGGAAACAGAGGAAAACCGTACGCTTCTGAGATTTTTGGGTTTTTCCTTTTTTTAGGTTTTGTTTTTTTTTTTTTTTTTTTTATTCTATTTTATTGGGGAGATCATGAAATAGGAAAACTGACTTCCTGCTCAGCAAAATAAAAGCGTGGAACCGTAATCCTCGTGCCGCGGCTGACGGGAGCGAGAAAGGAGACAAAACACCATGAAATGGAACTTCCTTTCGGCAGCGATTACTGCCACGAAGAACGCACGACGCTCCTGATATTTTAGCAGTTTTAAACACTTGAACTCAAACAAAACAAAACAAAAAAAAAAGTCTTCTCTCCTAAATAGTAATCTTGTTGACAGTGTTGAATTTGTGATGAAGATTTTTTTTTTCTCTCGGCTTCCATTCACCATGGGAAAAAAGATCATTTTATTATTATTATTATTATTATTATTATTATTGTTATTATTTTTCCTGTTTTTACAGACATAACCTGCCAAATAGGACGTCTTCTTGTCCTACCTCACAGGTCCTTCTGTACATATCAGATACGTTATGGTTGTAGTCTGGAACTGATGGGTTGCCATGCTTTTTATTTTTTATTTTTTTCCATTTTGTCCCTGCATTAGACGAGCGACGGCCGTGGATTTAAATGATTTAGTACAAGACGCATTGCATATGCTTCCCCTACGGACGTGTAGACATCAAGTGTGCTTTTCTAATGAATTGTTTACATAGAAGGACCCTGAGTGCACATACGTTTTTGCTATTCAATTCCTTCCTTCATTTTTCAGAGCCCTGACATACACAGAGGTGTGGATGAGTGAGCTTCGGGAGTCTGACCGCATGACATTAGTTTGAAAACGAATGACTTCACTGCAAGCTTGGGTTTGCTACACTTTAAAGATCACTGTGTTTTTAGGCTTTTTTTTGCTTATTTGCCAAGATTTCAGCTTTTAAAAGTGTTTTTTTTTTTTATTTTATTTTATAATGAAGTGTGAAATTTCAGCATTGAAGGATTGAAGTAGGAGGCAGTCCTTCAGAACGGACAGTATTGGCCACTATAAACGTGGTATTATAGCGATTTGATATTCCCTTAGCGTCAGCCATATCGTGGTACTGTAAAAGGACACTTCATCCAGAAATGCTAACATTGAATTAAAACTATTAGTAGCCTATTAGCATGATGCTAGCTGCCACTAGTTTTTATTCAAGTTTAGACACAATAGCATTTTTATGGCATTTGGCTGACGCTCTTATCCAGAGCGACTTACAATTTGTTCAGTTTACACAGGAAGGTGGTGTTAGGAGTCTTGCCTAAAGACTCTTATTGGTATAGTGTAGGGAGGTTACCCAGGCGGGGAACTGAACCCCAGTCTACAGCGTTGAAGGCAGAGGTGTTACCCACTACACTAACCAGCCACTATAGACCCACTACACTACACCATACCAGCCACTATAGACCCACTACACTACACCATACCAGCCACTATAGACCCACTACACTACACTATACCAGCCACTATAGACCCACTACACTACACTATACCAGCCACTATAGACCCACTACACTACACTATACCAGCCACTATAGACCCACTACACTACACCATACCAGCCACTATAGACCCACTACACTACACCATACCAGCCACTATAGACCCACTACACTACACTATACCAGCCACTATAGACCCACTACACTACACTATACCAGCCACTATAGACCCACTACACTACACTATACCAGCCACTATAGACCCACTACACTACACCATACCAGCCACTATATACCCACTACACTACACCATACCAGCCACTATATACCCACTACACTACACCATACCAGCCACTATAGACCCACTACACCATCCACCAGCGCAGCTCTGGGTGAAGTTTTCCTTGTAGACATAATACGTCTAAGAAACCAACACATACAGTACATGTAGAAGATTTCCAGTCGAAACAGCCATTAAGTACAAGTTATTCATTTTTCAGCATCAGTAAAGAAGCAGAAACGTATATTTATTGGAAAATGACACCAGGCGCCTCAACATCTACATATAATGTCCACATTTTCAGCTTCCATTCTTTTGATGAGACTTGTTTTCGCTTTTACAAACAAATCTACAGGGAGATTTTTCCACACTTCCAAAAAGTTCAGTACTAGAAGTTGGTTGCATTTTCAGTAGTGTTGAGGTCTGGACTCTGGGGCGGTCAGTCCATCGTCCAGCTTCTTTGTTCGGTGTGTCCGTCTCCTTTTCTCAGTGAGGTTCTTCTTGATCAGCTACACGTCCTTTCAGACCCACAGCGCTGAGTGGTCTTCTCACAGTGGAAGGATGGACAGAAACCCCTGTGGATGTTTTCAGATCTGAAGCAGCTTGATCTTCTCCTCTCTCTCAGAGATCAAAGCTTTCAGTGCTGCTTATCTGATGGGGGCAGTTGTGGGGTCGACCAGGTCTTGCATGGTTGTTATGAGTCCCAGCTGTTAGTAATCTTTGGAACTCCAGTGGATCTTCTGTCTAATCTTCTCAGAAATATCTGCTGAAAAATGACTAACTTGTATTAATGGCTGTTTCGGCTGAAAACAAAATATACGGGCTCTAACTTTTGCGCATAACTGGCTAATTCAGGCTGCAGGAGCTTGGTAATAACTGCCATATTCCAGATGTATTTGTATGATTTGATGAAAATTCATCTGTAGACCTCCATGCCCTTAACCCAAACGCTGTTGGACACCTCTGGTCCTCAAGGTTCATGCCTTTTTGCCAATATCAGTATAAAAAACCATCAAAGACCTGTACATATCAGTGTAATTAGCCTTCCCCTTTCAGAGATTTTTCTTAAAGATGTGTTGGATTTTAGTGTACAGATTTTTTTGTTAAAAAAAGAAATGAACGGAGAGCCGTTAGTGTCAAATTTCTTCGGGCCTTTTCTTTTGTATTAGCGAATAGAGACGGGTTGAGTGCCATCACACTAGGAACTGTTGGACCGAGTGACTGAACTGAGCACTTTCAGCTTCTTTCTTCTGAGCCAGATCAATGCAGCAGACGCTGAAGGACACGAAATCCAGAGACGCCTCCAGCTGTGCTACATCGTGTGTGTGTGAGGGTGTGTGAGTGTGTCCTGGCATAGAGGTCACTCGTGGTTAACAGTGCTCGATTACACTTTGTCTAGCTCAGCTCGCGAGAGATTTCCTCCGTTTCATAACCTCAGGGTCCACCTACATCTTTAATACATTAAAACATTTCAGTGCACGTTCAGTTGGCTGATCCACTGCGTTGAGACGAGCGATCTGGACTGCTTAACATGATACAGTGCAGCGCTCATCTGGCGCCGGGCCTCCAGCCTGACTGCACATGCATCAGAACCGCTGCAGTCGACCGTCTCCAGCGGTTACGATCCCTGATTCTTCCAAGTGTTCACTTATCTCTGATGCCATCATGCACTATTTGTACTCTAGCAGGCCAAAAAGAACGGCTCAAATGTGCACATGTCATATGCTAATGCTCAGCACCTGTTTTTGATAAGGACTCTTGTTTTTCTGTTCACTTAAAGGGCCCAACCCGCGGAAAAGCCAACGTCCCTGGCTGTTTAGGAAATATGTAGTTTGTGAACCATGTAGCATTCATCCCAGAGCCCATATATGGAGGCTAAGCTGCTAAACGAGTCATATTGAAGTCGGCATGGTTGTGATGTCACAGCCCTGAGGAAGTTTACATACGATCGCCCATCCTGCCTGCAGCAGTCTCAGTTCAGCCCCGCCCATTCATGCTGAAGTTGTAAGGAGTGTTGCAGCCTGAACTGCTGTTTTAGGGATGTGCAACGCAGGTCCGCCTATCAGAAGAGAGGTCATTAGCATAATGTTGCTGTCCAAACAGAAAGTGGGAAACTTTACAGAAGAAGGACAAAACAAAATGTAAATAGATTTACAAAAGGTAATTTCGACCATTTCTGTTGGCCAGAACGTGAAATTTTAACACAGTGCAAAGTGGAGTTTATAAATTATGCAAAAAAAAAAAATATTTTCAATATTTACAAAATAATGTTAAAATAATGATGACTGATTTTAGTACATAACACAAATGATCTGAAATACAATACAAGCAAAAATGAAGAGTATGGGCCCTTTAAATGTACTGTTTAATTCTAATAGATGGAGAGAAGTTATGTAACCAAGAACTATGACCTCACATAACATTCATGAAGAGGTTGGACCCTTTAAAGTGGGAAACCACAATAAACAGACCTAACAGTGGCTGGTAGCGACTTTCTGCTGGTTGCACATGAAGCAAAAGCAGCATTTGAGCAATTCTTCTTACTGCTGGTGTATCTGTAACGACACCTGGCTCAGTCTCCTGTAGCAATAGGGCCAGATTCAGCCCCCATGTGCACCTTCAGGGAGTGAGGTTCGGGCATCAGCGCTGATTTTGACTCCGTCCCCGTCTCCCATCGTTCTTCAAGAAGAGGCGATGATTTATTTAACCCCAGCTCGTGCTCTAATATCCAGCTGTAAGGGCTTTAGCTCGTGCATCATCATGACTATTTCATAGGCTGGATGGTGGGAGACTACAGACAGAGAGGAGACGCATCTGAGCCCAGGAAAAGAGAGAAAGAGAGAGGGATTATTTTCCCCTGGTGGCTGCGCCGCCGCCGTAGAGCCACCCTTTCAGCCGAGCCGCAGCTTCTGCTCCACAGCGCAGGCCTTCAATATTTCATGGCTCCTCAGTGTCGTCAGTAAAGTAGCCGCTGAACTGCTTGTCTTCCTAAGAATAGCCGCCTCCTCTCGTTCACTCTCACTCCTCTTTTTCATTTCTCTATCCATTTCTTTTTTCTCTTTCTTTACTTCTCTCATTCCTTTCCTCTGTCGTTATTTTTCTTTTTATCCTCTTTTCTGTCATTTTATTTCTCTTCTTATCCCTGTTTCTTTCACCTATCACCCCTTTTCTCTTTCTCTCCATCTTTTTTCTCCCCTCTCTTTCCCCCTCTTTGTGCGTTGTTTTCTCTCTCTTTCACCCTCCTTCGCTTTCTCTTCCCACCTTTTTTCTTGCTCTCCCCTTCTTGTTGGCTTTTTTCTTCTCTGTCTATCCGTTTTTTCTTTCCACCCCCTGACTTATGTTCGGTCCCTCTTTTTCTTTTTCTCACTCCTCTCTCTCCATCTCCTTTTCTCTCTTGCCCTCTTTTTTATCCCATTCTTTCTTTCTTGTTTTTCTTTCTCTTTCTCTCTCTGTCTTTCTCTCTTTCTCTCTGTTTGCACAGTTAATGGCGTTGCAGCTCCAGTAAATCAGAGCTGCATACCGAGCAGAGATTCACTCTGGGGGAGAGAGAGAGTGAGAGGGGGAGAGTGAGAGGGGGAGAGTGAGAGAAAGAGAGTGAGAGAAGTAATCAAAACATGTTTAAATTTCAGTTTCACCTCGTAGTGGCTCGCGACGTGTAGCACAGTGAAAGGCAGATTAAAGGGGTGGTTTAAGGGCACATTGCTGCAGCACTGTTTGGAGGTTCAGTAGTAAATCAGTGGAAGTGGAGTGTGTTTACTTGCTGTGGTATTACTGGCACTTTCTGTGCTTGAAAAGATGTGCTGCTCTCTGAAGACTCGTCACCACTTACCTAAAACCCCGACTCAAAGAAATGTGCTGCTTCTGAAATGAAGTCTGGACGAAACGGGGAATGAGATTTGTATATGCAATCTGAAGCGCCGGACTCATGCGAATTTATGCGAATTCGGCCAGAATTAAGGCGTCTTTTGAAGCCTCTTGGTGGCTTGAGATTCTCCTCCAGCCCTGAATAGCATCCCTGTGTTTGTTGCAGTAACTCAGCAGATTTTGCTTTCTAGAAGCTTCTGTCAGGTTTGCAAGTCATTTTTGGCTGGACATATGACTGAATTGTGCATATCGCCACTGTCTTGCTTAAACCTGGTTTCTGAAATGGTTCGTTTAAAGGAGAAGTAAAAACCTGGACTGGACTTAGCAAACTTTTATTTTTAGTGTAACTTTGAACCATTTCTACTGGTCCATTCGTCCTACAGTGATCACACAATGTAAAGGGCAGCTGCTGGTTTCAGATGAGAAAACAAAAAGAGGTTATGAGGTTGAAATTTGCTTTCCACGGTAAACAAAACAGTCATATGTTTTGTCTGTCTTCCCAGAATAAATGGCCACCAGTGTAGCAGGTTAACACCCTGTGTGTGTGGCTGATGCATTGTAAACAGGTCATCACGGTCCATTCTCTCTTATCTCTTATATAATGTTGAGTTGTGAGGCCACCGTCGCAGCCTCTGTCAGTCTGTAGTCGGGGTCATGGCCGGGACTCTGGGTCTAAGCCGATTTTCTCTATGAGAAGAATGAATGGCATTTTTGAAAATTGCCTCCGTGGTAAACAAAAATATCCCAAACCAGTTACATTTTGTCCTGCATACATTTTCCCCCAACTGTCACTGGATCCTCTGCTTGTTTAGAACAAGCAAGCTATCACTCCTCGCACTGAAATGATGTGGGAAGAAAGTAAAACACTATTTGAGCTGGATTAGTTTTCCAGAAGCTCCTATAATTTGAATGATTGTCGTGATTTTAACCTCTTAAATGGCCTGGTCCCACCGGCAGGCCCAAAGTTTTATAACACGCGTCTATAACCTAAGAATAGCTCCACCAGTTTGCATTGAAGTCCCTGTAGTTGCTGACCAATAAGCCTTTAACGTGTAATAAGGCTGGGATTTTATGAGGTTTTTACATTTTTACAAGTCTGCTGATCAATAATTCTGGAGGTAATTATCTTCTATGATCTGCTGAACTTGGAGCTCCCTTAGTAAAAGCGGTCCTGTTTAAATCAACACCACAGGAAGGTAGTACCAAAAAACAGCACCTTCATTCCTTTCCTTTATTGTGATCTGAAAATAAGGCTAACCGCTAAAATGGAGCTTGATTTGACCCAGTTCCTTAATCCTCAAGTTCATGACAAGATTAATGAAATCCACAATTATGTTACATATTCCCTCCTGCGTGCTATTATTATGCACCATTGTTTGGAAACGAGCTTCACTCCACAATGAAATCTGATATGAAGTTTTATTTTTTGGTGCCATATTTTAACATTTAGCTGCAGAATTTGTCCCTATATTTCAGAAGGTTGGCACTTGTCGCATGAGGTAAATGTCCACACAGTGATCTTTTGATCTGGGCTATTTGGAGAAAATTGGGGAAATTACACAGATCCTTTATCCCATACGGATCTGGCAGTCCAATCACGCTCGCACTACATTACTGGACCTGCTCTCGTAAAACTAATCCAACTCTAATAGGGCTACCACTGAACTTTAAAACCTTCATATCGCTGTTCAAGAAAACCTTGTATCTCCAAAACGGTAACTTTTGTAAGTCAATGGAACCAGACGTCTTGCTTAGTCATTTTGGGTCATTTCTTTTAGTCTGTTCATCATGAAATTTACATACAATGTAAAGGGTAACAGGCATTTTCAGATTAGGTCAAAAAATGTCAAAAATGGCGATACGAAGTTTTCTTTCAGCGACTCAAACTGTAGACCACTGCTGCCAAAGCAACTGGCCTGCTATGTTTGAGAAAGCTTGCTGGTGTGTTGGTGAGGTTGCCAGCCTTATGAATAGCAACAGTCGTATTTTGACGCCTAAATGACCTCATAACTGAGCCACACATTTGGTGGAAAGAATGTACATACAGGAAAATATATGTGGTTTGGAATATTTTAGTTTACGACAGTAGCAACTGCCTTTATTTTTCTCATAGAGAAAACCAGATTAGAGCTCCTAATATGAGCATGACTCAACTTAACCTCCACTGACAGCAGGTGATAATCTAGCTCATCTCAGTAGCGTGTCGAGTCTATAGGCCGAGCCGTTTCTTTAGCATAGCGATCTATGCCATCTGTTCTAAAACTGTGGAGGTTTTCGGTGCAGCGATTCATATTTGCTGAAAGCACAAAGCCAGTGTTTACATTGGTACATTTCATCGTAACGGTACATCATAGTTCCTTTCTTTCCATTGTGTTTCTAACCACTGGCCCTGAGGTTTACGTCTCTGTAGGAGGCTAACTGCTCCATTCGTCTCCCTGTTTCAGTTTCTGTCCATCCTTTCATTTACTGGAAGGCTGCATAGACCTCAAGAGTTGGAATAAATGAGATATGATGGCGAGAGTGTGAAAGAATGTTATGCAGAGCGAGTCGGCCTTGCTTATTGGCCTTTTTCATATGGACTGTCTCACCACAGGACCAGTACTTCTCACCACAACTTACACACGCCGGAATTTATAGGTATTTGTCATCCGTTGCAGGTCACGATGAGGCCTCAAAAGGTGCTAGGCCAGATGGCTTAATGGAACGTGTAAACAAACTCTCAACAGCCGTCACTTCGCAGGCCGGTTATTAAAATAATCGTTGCCATCGTTGAGCTGGCGACAGTTGCATTATGCGGACTTCATCGCAACTGCCAATGCGCTCGCTCACTATTGGCAAGTATAAACATGATTGGCCCTGCACTGTAGTCCATTCAAAACCCCCTCGATAAAAACTGAGGGCGACGGCAAGCTGTGAACGGCATATGCTTCCAGTCTCTGCAGAACCGTTCGCCAACTGTGTGCCAGTTGTAAAATGCAAGCGAAAAACCATTATGTCTCAGTATTACAGTGATCATGGCAGTTGAACGTAAACACAAGCTGGCCCTGGCTCCCTCTCACGGCTCTGTGTTGTGGCCCGTGTCCTCCAAATATGGTCAGAAGCGTAGTTTCAGAGAGAAAATGGCTCCTGAACACACTGCCGTCGCTCACAGCATAAGAGCGTCCTCTGGTGGCGGGATGGCAATACTGCAGGGTGGCCGTGAACGAGCTTCCCTGAGTTTCAGCCCTGTGTCTCCTCACAGGGCAACTGGACTTTCCCTCCGGCCGGCCTGTGCAGAGCACCGACCACTGTGACAGACATGGGAGGTCCCGTTTCGATGTATAAAATGTACATTTGACTGTAACCCTGTGAATGATGTAACAATTTCATTATTTGTAATATTGTTATTGGTTTATTTTCTAAAAATTGAGCAGCCCAACTTGACTCTCCGCATTAAAAAGAAAATGAAATGAGATCTGTTATAAATCTTTGTCTTGGTGTCATTTTGTTTAACTGATTTAAAAGAACAGTTTGGTGAAAAATTCAATTTGCAGGTCTTTTGTTTTTTCTGCTCAGCGTAGATCCCATCAGTCCGCTGAGGTTTGGGGTATGAAGTTTAAAGTTTCTGAACGTTTTTTCACTGTCTGAGTTAAAAAGTAGGATAAATCCTCAACAGAGAACACCTGCACACTTTCAGGCACAATTATTGTTTATTTGCTGAACTTTTTTTAGGGAAAATAAAAATAACATAAATTGTGGCTTGTGCTGAAGTAAAAGCACCTTTTATATTTTATTTTTTTTCCAATATGTGCAAAAAACGGAGTAAAAAATAAATAAATAAATCGCATGCTACAGTTTGGAGAAATGTGCCATATTTGAGCTTTATCTCTATGGAGGTTGTGTTAACTTATTAACACGTAGGAAATCAACATACCCTGTCATTTCAACTAAAGTGCTTCCCTCAGACTGGTCAGGTTGTTGTAATAGGCTTGCTTGTGTTTCTGACACTGTAAACATGGACAAAAATATGTTGCACTGCTAAAAACACCAATTAAACACTAACCAGGGTCGCCACCTGCCCAGGAACATCCTGGATCGTCATGGATTTTCGTCTGTCCTGGAAAAAATAATATTAATACCAAAGCATTTCATTTTATGACACAAAATGTCCAGGGGTCCAAGCATTTCCATCCGTTAGCTTTTCTTAAAAATATTTAATTAAATGTTTCTTTTCTTTCACATCAGTTTTGGATGTGGTTAGTCTGTAAACCATGACGCAGAAAAGTCTCTTCAGGAGTTCAGTCTCATGTTAGCCGGTGGCTTCGTCCGCCCCAATTCACGTAATGCCAAGCCAGTGTTTCCTTGGGCTGTTTGGGTCTGAACAAAGTGCAGTCGACACCACCCACCCCAGAACACTGCCTCCACTCACCACCCCCTGCCGATCCCAATGCCCGGCCTCCAGCTCGTCCCGCTTTGGAGCCCTCGTTAGTGCCTAGACGTGTGAAAGCCTGGTGACCCCTGGGTGACCTCCCTGAGAGTGGCATGCTTAAAAAAGGGAGGGAGTAGCTCCTGTGAGGCGAAAGGAGTTCAGGAGTTCACCGTCAGAAACCCGCTGACACTCCAACAGTTCTGTGGGCTAATCCGGCCCACCCGCGTTCCCCCCTTTATGCCTTGTTAACCACCGCCGGCCCAGCAGGAGCGGCACAGCCGAGAGGTCTCCAACGCGCCCCAGAGAACCTAGAGCCGACTCGGCCCACAATCGGTGTGTGCCGACTGTCCACTCGGGACACATCCGAGCCGGAATGATTCCTGCGAAATAGCTATAGCGCACTCGCTAATGTTTCCGGCTTTAGGATTTCTGAGAGGGGCAGAACTTTTCCATCATGTGGAGGTCATTCAAGTTCTTCACTGTCACACATTTACAGAACCGGTTCTTTGAAGAATCACCCTCTGAAAGGTTCTTTAGGGAACCAAGAGTGGCTGTTCTAAGGGGTCAGTTCAAAGAATCATTTTGGGAACCTTGGTGCTTTAGAGTGTAGAAGCACCTACAGCTAAAAGTGGCAGTTAGTTATGGCAGCCGTTATCTAATGAATATAGAAATATGATTTAAATATGATATATCATAAGAAATGTGATGAATTTGTTGTTGCTTGTGTTACAGCTGTATTCTCAATGGCATGAATCTCACACACACACACACACACACACACACACTACTAGTGCTACTACTATTATAATAATAATAATGCAAGATGTTACTATTCTTCTTTTCATTATTATTAATTTTATACCTATATAGCATGAATATGAATAACAGTCCAAATATTATGATTACAATGTGTTTCTATGCCCTGCATTTTGTTCATTTATTCATATGTTTTTTTGTTTATTAATTCATCCACTTATTCATGCATTTATAATTATATAATATATAATTGTATAATATTAGAAGTATAATCTTTGTGTTGGAGAACCTGTTCTAAAAACGTATTTTAATAGTTCTTCCAAAAATTGTTCTATGTAGCACCAGCAGGAGCTCTGCTGTTGTAAAACGCCCTATTGCAAATAGAACCTTTTTAATGGTACTATAGAGAACCTCTGTATGTCTGGATGTATTTTTGAAACTCAGATTCTAAAGAAACTATAACATTAAAATCTCTTTTTACTGTTGTAGATCAAAATGAAATGTTGCAGAAACAGAAGCAGCCCTGGTGTTATTGAAATCCCTGCAAATGATGGACGGTAATGGACGCACTGATGGGCCACAGGAGGTTAACATGGAGCGATTCACAGAAAGGAAATCGGAATGATGGATCTCGCCATTCCAAACAGTTTGCAGTAAAGTGCTTCGTTCCACACACCATTTCTCGTCAAGATCATTTTTAACACATTACGTCTCAGTCAAACTCGCTGCGAAGGGAAGCCGCAAACCCAACTGAACGGTCATCTCGCGTTTCCCTGTGTGATTCACTTCTCTGAATAGCGGCTAATGGTGCTTCCTACTATGTAATAGTGACTGATCAATGCTGCGGCTCTTTCCATTGTAACTCATGTGTGTCCAGCAGACATTTAATAGCAACTCCGGGCAATTAAAGAGCGATCGCCGGGCTCTGCTCTCCGAAGGCTGTGGTGTGTTCCTCCCATTCGACCAGAAGGACACTTTTCCAGCCAAGTCCAGCTGTGAGTTACCATCCATCACTGCAGAGAAATGTTTAGCCTATAACGAGCCGTTTATTCTGGCTTACTTGCCTGTGTATGATGCTTTGAGCCCATCACCTCCTGCCATGTTCAGATTCTCTAATGTGGATAGCAGCAAATTTACAGCTCAACGTTTAAAAAAAATGGACATGAATCTTTGGGGAGATTTATTTCAAAGGTCCGTTTGTTGGCAGAAATTATAAGGAATCATAAACTCTCAGAAATAAAGGTCCTAAACCGTCTCTGGGTCAGTTCCCCTCTGGTCACTGGGGTGGTTCCCTCAAGGCTCCGTCTCAGTGCCTTTAGTCAGGGAACATAACTGAACCATAATCCACTGAGATGATCTGTTCTAAGCTGGACTGACTCCACACACCCCGCCTCGCCTCGCCTCCAGGCTTTTACTCTACTGCTCTGTTTTAAAACATTCGGTTATGAAAAGGAACAAATACCAACTTTTCACCTGGAGGACCTGATTTAAGCTCCACAATCAGACCTTAGAACCACTGCTGGAGCTTTGAGGGAACATCTACACTGTTTGTACCTTGATGAACGAAAAATGGACCTGAACAGAACCTTCATTTCTAAATGTGTGTTGAAGATTTTTTCTTTTCTTTGTGTCTACAATCGCACACTTTTAAAAGGTTCCTCAGTGGTTCTTGGCTTGGACATGCAGTTCTAGGAAACCGGCGTAAAACTGGCAGGTTCTTTGAACTTCAAAAAGGTTCATCGTACTCACATCAGATTTAAAAACATGTTTTTAAGAGCCGTCCACCGAGCAGACCAAAAGTGGTTCTTCCGTTTGGGGCGGCGTCCTGAAGAATCTGTATTCTTAAAAAAGCAGCACAGCTTGGTTCTCTGAGAATATAACATACGCCTGAAGATACAACTGGGTCGTTCTACAGAAGCGTCCACTTTTCTGTCTCTCCACAGGAGTCACTGGTGTGACTGACCGTCATCGGTGTTCCTCATAATAAAGGAAACACCAGAGACGTTTTTAATGATCAACGCATTTTACAGAACATCAAACCACACGCTGTCCATCAGGGAACGTCCACTAAAATATGGAATTTAATCCATTTGCGTTTCTATTTTTCCACAGTGACCTCAGAATAAAGTCGGTCACACCAGTGACGTCAGCTAGAAGCTTCATATGAGATCATGAGCTGAATGAGAAGATCTCTGAGAACTGAGAGACACAGTGGACTCACCATGAGCTTTTCTTCATAGATCCTCAGAAAGCAGGTCAAAGGAGGTCGAGTGACGTCATCAGTGTGACTTATTTCAAAATAAAAGACTTTTAGATAGGCAGTGACACCAGTGACACGACTCCTGGGGGACTTTCATTCTATAGTTTATAATGTTTATTTGGTGTTTGTTTTCTATATTTCATATTCATGTAGAGATTATTGTAGTTAAAATATGGCCTCAGCCTTCACACATGACTGTGGGGACGAGCTCTTCTGTGGTGCTTGGAGTTTTATGTGATTGATTTAAAAACCAATATTGCTAAATTGAGGCTGAAAAAGGTGGAATATTTTAAAATATAAATAAATTGTAACCCTAACAAGTTTTTTCTTTCAAGTGTAACATCTATAAACGCTTGGGACACAAAAAATGGAAGTTTCTGTAGAATGACCCAGATACATAAAACATGCCTAAACAGGTGGAGCAGGGCTGGACTCCGGCAGGAATACACAAGGAAAGTCTCCGCTCCTCATGTTTAATTGCAGTTAACCAGCATGTATTTATATGATACTTCATAAATCCACGGAGAGCACTGGCCGCAGCATGATCACATGTAATTGGGCTTGAAAGTAACGTGGCCGCCTGCCAGCTGTGTGAAAACTTTTTCAGGAACGTTCTCATGGTTTTTGAGTGCTTATAGAGGGAGGAGAGCCCGTTAGCGGTGGGAGATATTAACACTCATTAGGGGGCCTGAAGTACAGCATGGCAGCACTTTGCCTGAAGAGCTTTCATTTGGTTATGAATATAGAAATATCATCACTGGTAAGGTTTGTTTTTATTCAAATACGCATCATTTTTCTCAAAGTGTTCTTAATTTAACTGATTTCAAATATATGTTTTATATTTACATGTATTTCATATCAATGCTGTCAGAACAAAACCTCAAAAATATAACAACTTCATGTATTAGTACCTTTACGGGAGAAATAATAAAATAGCACCTTTATGGGAGAAATAATAAAATAGTACCTTTACGGGAGAAATAATAAAATAGCACCTTTATGGGAGAAATAATGAAATAGTACCTTTACGGGAGAAATAGTAAAATAGCACCTTTACGGGAGAAATAATAAAATAGCACCTATACGGGAGAAATAATAAAATAGCACCTTTACATGAGAAATAATAAAATAGCACCTTTACGGGAGAAATAATAAAATAGCACCTTTACGGGAGAAATAATGAAATAGCACCTTTACGGGAGAAATAATAAAATAGCACCTTTACGGGAGAAATAATAAAATAGCACCTTTACATGAGAAATAATAAAATAGCACCTTTACGGGAGAAATAATAAAATAGCACCTTTACGGGAGAAATAATAAAATAGCACCTTTACATGAGAAATAATAAAATAGCACCTTTACGGGAGAAATAATAAAATAGCACCTTTACATGAGAAATAATAAAATAGCACCTTTACGGGAGAAATAGTAAAATAGCACCTTTACGGGAGAAATAATAAAATAGCACCTTTACGGGAGAAATAATAAAATAGCACCTTTACGGGAAAAATAATAAAATAGCACCTTTACGGGAGAAATAATGAAATAGCACCTTTACGGGAGAAATAATAAAATAGCACCTTTACGGGAGAAATAATAAAATAGCACCTTTACGGGAGAAATAATAAAATAGCACCTTTACGGGAGAAATAATAAAATAGCACCTTTACATGAGAAATAATAAAATAGCACCTTTACGGGAGAAATAATAAAATAGCACCTTTATGGGAGAAATAATAAAATAGCACCTTTACGGGAGAAATAATAAAATAGCACCTTTACGGGAAAAATAATGAAATAGCACCTTTACGGGAGAAATAATAAAATAGCACCTTTACGGGAGAAATAATAAAATAGCACCTTTATGGGAGAAATAATAAAATAGTACCTTTATGGGAGAAATAATAAAATAGCACCTTTACAAGAGAAATAATAAAATAGCACCTTTACGGGAGAAATAATAAAATAGCACCTTTATGGAAAGAGGAAAAAACCCGTTTTACTTTTAATGTAAGTCGATGGAACAAGAATTTCTTTCCAAGTGATTTTGGGCTGTTTCTTTTGGGTACATTCTTCATGAAATTTACATCTAATATAAAGGGTAATAGGAATTTTCAAATTGTGTCAAAAACTGAAAAACGTGTATATATATATATATATATATATATTCTAAATACCAGAAAATGTTTATGTAATGAAAATAAACATGAGCAACAAGAACAAAAAATATAAAATTTTACATTTTTACTTCATTATAATTTAAATAATTGAAAAGTAATGTATATTTTATTTATGGTACGTGTTGATGATATTATCATCATTATTATTGTTAATATCATTAAAATTTTACCAATCCAATTTATGAAAATATCACTACAATAATCTATTTATAGCTTGTAAAAATATACGATTCCTTTACTGTTATAAAATATTACTGTGGCAATGAATAACAATTTGTTATTTATACATTAACAGTGTAAAGTACAGAATATCTGACTTTTTATGTATTAAAATAAATGTATAAGATCAGATTACATTATATAACGCAAAATTATTCAATTTAATATTGTTATTATAAACAACAGTTACAACAATAGGACAATGTATATTATTATTATTATTATTAATGTTGTGTGAACACAAAATGATTTATTTGAAATAAAGAAAATATTTGAAAAACACTCCTAGATCTGCTTTGTTTGATGTTTACGCTCGCTTTGTTGTGCTTAAGCTGCAGTTTGTAATCCCCCATTTCTCATCCTCATGTTCTGTCCCTGCCATTTAAATTAAATGAAGGATTTCTCATGAATATTCAATCAAAATATCAGCCCTGATGTATTTCAGCACTCTGTAGTTTGTCATGTAGGCTAAAGAGAAGAAATATTAGAATAATGTATGATTTAAAATAACTGGGTTTACACTAAAAACTCACAGATTATCAGCATGAATTTAAGGCTTTAAGGCTTTAATCATTTGTTTTCCTTTTTCTATGTAGTAATGGGCTGGATGTAAGTTTAATGTGAGCCTCTCTAATTTTTAGACTTTAGTTTCGATTTAAAGCAACCATTTTCCATAACGGCAGGGAGCAGACCGGAGTAATCAATGGGCGAAAATTGCATCCTCTGGACCCAGCGAGAGTGATAACGATCACACAGCAGTGCAGACACTGAGCGCCTGCTCGGTAATAATTTCCTGTACGTATACGTGCCAGAAGGAGAGACCACCGGTTCATAACTATTAACATCACACACACAGTGGCTTCATGGGTCTAAAGCAGCCCTGGTAGTCGATGAACAGGGTCCAGCATTTCACAGCTACACAGGTAGAGCAGAACATCGCTCAAATCATCACTGCTTTGGTTAAAGGGTTAAACGGGAACCCCACTGTATTCAGCCTAATCTCTAATCTGGGCATCAACAACATATGGTCACTTTCCACAGACACTCACTTACACATTTCTTAGGCCGTGTAAAATAATCATAAATCTGTTCATGCCTGTAACGTGTCAGTGGACAGAGGACGAAGCACCTCTCCAGTGCAAGTACAGAGAAAAGCATTATAATCAATAATAATCAATAAGTACTAACTGACCACACGCTACAGGAAAACAGACTAGAGATTAAGATGAAAACACCCTTTAAAGAGACAGTGGAGACAGTCATGAGGACGTTTATACGTTTAATATTTATTATCACAGTCACCGCCACTTCACTGTATTCATAAGAGCTTAAATCTCGTGGACATTTTGCAATTTTCTCTTTATCTTTGTTTTAAATGATTAAAGTGTTTAT
The DNA here is from genome assembly GCF_015220715.1 of Pygocentrus nattereri. Lineage (NCBI taxonomy): Eukaryota > Metazoa > Chordata > Actinopteri > Characiformes > Serrasalmidae > Pygocentrus > Pygocentrus nattereri. The sequence continues at coordinate 1,797,982 of NC_051231.1, read as the reverse complement.
TCTTTTAAATGGTTGCAACTGTAACAACAGCAGTTTCCCTCTGGGATCAATAAAGGATTCGGATTCGGATTCTAAAGGTGGATGTATTCCTTCTTTTCCTCTCAAAGCACATTCGAAACACGTTGATGACGCTCTGGGTGGAAGGCAGTTCCTCTGCTGGCAGGTCACTCAATCATCTGTGCAGTGCTCAGTGTGGAACCACAGACATTCAGAATGAGTTGGAAACTCATTACGACGCAGATTCTCTTAATCTCAGCAGCTCGTTTTGAGCAAATTTGTCCCAGACGTACATTTGGCTAAGATACACAAACAGAGAGTGAGATAAAGCATACACTCACTCACACACACACACACACACACACACACAGACACACTTTCACACACCCTCACATAGACACATACTTCCACTCACGCTCACACATAGGGAGAAAGAGAGAGACACAGAGACAGAGACAGAGGGAGAGGACTGGAAGAGAGAAATGGTAAAGAGAGAGGGAGAGAGGGGGAGGAAAGGAAGAGAGAATTGGTAAAGAGAGAGGGGGAGGAAAGGAAGAGAGAATTGGTAAAGAGAGAGGAAGAGAGGGCGAGGAAAGGAAGAGAGAAATGGTAAAGAGAGAGGGGGAGAGGGGGAGGAAAGGAAGAGAGAAATGGTAAAGAGAGAGGGGGAGAGGGGGAGGAAAGGAAGAGAGAATTGGTAAAGAGAGAGGGAGAGGAAAGGAAGAGAGAATTGGTAAAGAGAGAGGGAGAGGAAAGGAAGAGAGAATTGTTAAAGAGAGAGGGAGAGGAAAGGAAGAGAGAATTGGTAAAGAGAGAGGGAGAGGAAAGGAAGAGAGAAATGGTAAAGAGAGAGGGGGAGAGGGGGAGGAAAGGAAGAGAGAAATGGTAAAGAGAGAGGGGGAGAGGGGGAGGAAAGGAAGAGAGAAATGGTAAAGAGAGAGGGAGAGAGGGGGAGGAAAGGAAGAGAGAATTGGTAAAGAGAGAGGGGGAGGAAAGGAAGAGAGAATTGGTAAAGAGAGAGGGGGAGAGGGGGAGGAAAGGAAGAGAGAATTGGTAAAGAGAGAGGGGGAGGAAAGGAAGAGAGAATTGGTAAAGAGAGAGGGGGAGGAAAGGAAGAGAGAATTGGTAAAGAGAGAGGGGGAGAGGGGGAGGAAAGGAAGAGAGAATTGGTAAAGAGAGAGGGGGAGAGGGGGAGGAAAGGAAGAGAGAAACGGTAAAGAGAGAGAGGGAGAGGGGGAGGAAAGGAAGAGAGAAATGGTAAAGAGAGAGGGGGAGAGGGGGAGGAAAGGAAGAGAGAAATGGTAAAGAGAGAGGGGGAGAGGGGGAGGAAAGGAAGAGAGAAATGGTAAAGAGAGAGGGGGAGGAAAGGAAGAGAGAAATGGTAAAGAGAGAGGGGGAGGAAAGGAAGAGAGAAATGGTAAAGAGAGAGGGGGAGAGGGGGAGGAAAGGAAGAGAGAAATGGTAAAGAGAGAGGGGGAGGAAAGGAAGAGAGAAATGGTAAAGAGAGAGGGGGAGGAAAGGAAGAGAGAAATGGTAAAGAGAGAGGGGGAGAGGGGGAGGGGGAGTTCATATGTGCAATAACAACAATTGTGTGCGCAAAAACTCAGAGGGACTCTAACTTAATTTAAATCATTGTAACTGCTTTATACCTGATGTTTCACATTACTGTCACAATCACCGTCACCTTACTATATTCATAAGTACTTAAATCTGGTGTACATACTGTACATTTCTCTATATTGTCTTAAATTATTAGTAAAGTGTTTATTTTTACATAAATGTAACTGCAACTGTAACAACTGCAATTAGATCAATAAAGGAATCTGAAAGCAAGAGAGAAAAGGTAAAGAGAGAGGGAGAGAGGGGGAGAGAGGGGAAGAGAGAAATGGTAAAGAGAGAGGGAGAGGACTGGAAGAGAGAAATGGTAAAGAGAGAGGGAGAGGACTGGAAGAGAGAAATGGTAAAGAGAGAGAGAGGGGAAGAGAGAAATGGTAAAGAGAGAGAGGGAGAGGACTGGAAGAGAGAAATGGTAAAGAGAGAGAGGGAGAGGACTGGAAGAGAGAAATGGTAAAGAGAGAGAGGGAGAGGACTGGAAGAGAGAAATGGTAAAGAGAGAGAGGGAGAGGACTGGAAGAGAGAAATGGTAAAGAGAGAGAGGGAGAGGACTGGAAGAGAGAAATGGTAAAGAGAGAGAGAAATGATAGAGTCAAAACAGTGAGGTAGTGTGTTATAAAAATTATTTGTGTGCTAAAACAAACATATTTTAAAGGGAACGACTTCAACATGAGTATTTCAGCATATCAACTTTAAGTATTGCAAATTACTGAATCAATATATCGATGGGAATCGAGCTCCATTCAAATGTCATGCAATGCTATGATAAAGTGCCACAGACAGCAGTCAATCTCAAATCTAAAACTAGTACCACACTGCCATCTGGTGGTCTGCATGTAGTGGTACACAGCCAGAAGCTTTAAAGGGAAGTCCATCATTTCCATTATTTATGCATAATTAAATGGTCAGGATGTAAACAAGGTCAAGGGGTTTGGTGTGAAACTTTCAGAAACGTTCACAGTGGTGGTGATGGGAACCAGATGTCTGAAGTGTTTCTCTCTTACAAGCCGAATCATAGAAAGTTATATGAAGTGATTACAGATACACTGCTTAAGATATTGCTTATAACTTTTACTATTATTGACACTACATATGTTCACTGGTCAGTTGGGATAGCAAATAAAATGGCTATATTTGCATTGTGACCCCTGGCTCCCATCACCAGTTGAGCTGAGTGAAGCCTGAGCTTTGAAGCAAAATATACCCAAAAGAGGAATTGTTTTGTGTTTTTTGTTAAATAAAATAAAGATACTCTTATTGACCTGTTACTTTCATGTTTACTTTCACCGACTTAGAACCAATATCTAACAATAATAAACCAATATAATAGATCATAGTTAACAATTGTTGGTTATATTATGCTTTACATACTGGTGATGTCAGATGATAAAAAAAAATAAAAAAAAATTCTACATTTGAGTTTGTGACATAATCCGAAAATAACAGTTGTTATTCTTGAACAATGGACCAAAAGAAACGGCCCAAAGTGACTTGGAAATATGTCTGGCTCCATTGATTAAATTAAAAGTAAAGTAGGTTTTTTCCTCCTCCTGTGAAGTGACCATTTTGAACATTGAGATACGAAGGGTAAGAGGAGGGGCTGCTGATGTCTCAGTACTTAAAAAAACAAAAAAAAGAAAACCCACACACAACCATGACTGAATACAACAGAGCGAAAGATGAGGCCTTTTGTCCAGTATACAAAATACAAACAAAAACATAACCGTCAGGTAACCAACAATCACAACAGTTGTTCTTTACCACAAATATACTAAAATTAACTCCAGAACTAGCCATCACCTCTAAAAACAAATGAGGTGCAGATGGCTTTCTAATAGACTTCTATATAAAAAAATTTAAAAAAAGATCTAGACATAAAAAGCTCCTATATTGAGTTTTATTTAGAGGCATTCAAATCTGTATCCCTGCCTGCAACATTCAACAAAACTTTATATCCATCCATCCATCATCTCTTTTTTGTGTTAATATAAACACACTGCTTTCATTGATGAGGGCAAGGGGTACAGAATTAGAATGACGGTCTTGGTAAACTCCCTGACCCATATTCTTGTACGCAAGGCTTAACTTTGGCATAAAGCCGTTTGGCTAGACCAATTCTGCACAGTAAAATACTCCAAGAGCACACTTGCACTTAAAACAAGCATGCCAAAAAGAATGCAGATATTTAGAAAAGCTTTGAATTAAAGCTCAGTTGCTGCAACAACCTAACCTGAAAGCAGAAACAGTACAAGTTCAACAAAGGCAGGTGTAGAAAAATGGGGCAAGAACTGAAACATTAAAAACTGACTTACCATAGGGTGGAAGTTAACAGCTACTCCAGCACCTTGAGTAAATGTTAAACTTGGAGAGCCAGAAGAGGGTTGAGAGCTGTCTACAGAACTCAGGAATAGGACTATGGTGATCTGAAAGCATGAGCAAATACTTGAGCCAAGCCAGGCCTGGAAGCCATGTCTTGGGCAGGCTAGGCCAAAGCTAGCTGTTGTAAAGGGCCTTCAACAGGCATAGAAATGCTAGGGAGGGGGAGAGGGGGTTTACAGCTTGAACCATAGGAACAACCTGAAGAGCTGTACACCCTTGAGTCACTTGATCCTAGTCCAATCCCACTAGAAACCAACATTTTGGGAATAGAGGCCAGTGTGATAGCTGCTCACTGCAGGCTGAGCTGAATATACTCTCTGGGAAGCAATTTGGAAAGGCTGGTCCAAAGGTCCTTGCTAGTAGCTGCTTTGCACAGGCTGTGAACCATTGGCAGAGGTCTTAAAGCTTGTGGTGTCCTTGAGCAAAGTGATCCCGCTGCACTAGAATCAACACCAACATTTGGGGAAACAAAGCTAGATGAAATACTCCACACAGGCTGGGCTGAAGCTACATGCTGGCAAGTGCTTTGGACAGGCTGGACCGAGGCTTGCTGTAAGGAGGTGCTTTGGACCAATTGAGAAGAACTAGTAGAGGGTTTATAGCCTGAGGTGTAGAAGTAGTATTAAGAACTGTAGCCACATGAACCACTTGCTCATACTGTAGTAAAATCGAAGACTACTAGAGGCATATGAGCCAAGTGCAGGTTGAGCTGAAGTGACTGCCCGGTAGTTGCCTATGGACAGGCTGGTGGTAGTGGTAGAGAGCTTAAGGTTTGCTGGATAGAAAGACATCCTCAAACCTGTTCCCATTGCTGCACTAGAATCAAAGCCAATATTTGTGGTAACAAAGCTGGGCAGAGAAATACTCTGCACAGGCTGACCTGAAGATGCTTGCAAGTAACCTGACTAGATAGGCTGGGTTGAAGCCTGTTTAAAGGAGGTGTCTAGGGCAGGCTTGGAAACACTAGTTAATGGCTAGAAAGCTTGAGGTATAGGTAGACCCCTGAAATCTGCATGCCCCAAAAGCCACTTGATCCCACTCCCTTAGAATCAAAGCAAAGACTTGGTGAAAAAAAGGCAAGTGCAATAGCTGCTCTGTACAGATTAAGAAGAAAATGGCAGCTGCTTGGGACAGGCAGGGCTGAAGCTTTGTTGGTATGTTATCTGCACAGATTGGTCAGATTGTCTCCATATATTCCCTCAAGCCCTTTCCCTATAAGGCAGGCTTGACTTTGGGCTAAAGCCATCTGGCTAAACAGCAATTCTGCACAGTTAAATACCTTATTGGGTAATGCAGATTTTAGAACCCCAAATAAACTTCCCAAACACTTGCATTGAGAACAAAACACAAGACATCCCAAAAGAGTTGAATATTTATTTAGAAAGTTTTGAATCAAAGGTTCAGCTGCTGCGACAATCCCACCTGAAAGCGGAAACAGTACAAATTCAACACGTGCAGGTGCACAAAATTGAGACGAGCTGAAACAAATTAAGAATAGACTTACCATGGAGTGGAAGCTATCAGCTACTCCAGCACCTTTTGTGTCCATGTTAATCTTGGAGAGCCAGCAGAGGGTTGAGAGTTGTCTAGGGAACTCAAAGCCTGAGCATAGGAATATGGTGATCTGAACGCTTGAGCAGAAGCCACCGAGTCTGAAGGGGTATACAGACTCCTTGAACCAGTTGAAGTCACACCACTCAAACTAGCACCATAGCTGGTTTGGGAAAAAGGCACATCTTGGTATCGGCTCTGAACGGGCTGGGCTGCAGTCACCTGTCGGCAAGTACTTTGGGAAGGTGTAGATATGCTGGTGAAAGGCCTGTAGTTTAATCCAGTTGTAGCTACTTCAGAACCGTAGTCATTTCTCAAGACACTTCCTACCACTTCAGTCAAAGAAGAATCCATTCTAATATTTTGGGAAGCAGCTTCAGGCGGGTAGCTACTCTGAGCTGGCTGGGATAAAGTTACTTGCTGGTAGCTGCTTGGGACAGGCTGAGCTGAAGATATGCTCTGGGAAGCAGTTTGGACAGGCTTTTGCTGGTAGGTGCTTTGAACAGGCTGTGAAGCACTAGTAGAGGGCTTCAAGCTTGTGGTGTAAGAATATGCCCTTGAGCCACTTAATCCCACTGCACTAGAATCAAAGCCAACCTTTTGGGAAACAAAGCTAGGTGGAGAACTACTCCACACAGGCTGTGTGGAAGCTACCTGCTGGTATGCTGACTGGACAGGCTGGGCTGAAGATACTCTCTGGGAAGCAGATTGGACAGGCTGATCTGATGCTTTTTGCTGGTAGCCGCTTTGGACTGGCTTTGAAGTGCTAGTAGAGGGCTTAAAGCTTGAGGCGTACGGATATGCCCTAGAAACAAAGCTGGATGGCAAAGTGCTCTGCACAGGCCGATATGAAACGCCCTGCTGGTACGTGCTTTGGGCAGGTCCTAGAGCGCCAACAGAGGGCTTGTAGGTTGAAGTAGAGGAAACGTCCTGAGAGCTGTACAGACTTGAAGCACTTTGTCCGGTTCCCACAGCACTAGAACCAAAGCCAACACTTGGGGAAGAAAGGCCAGACTGATAGCTGCTCTGTACAGGTTGAGCTGAAGATACTCTCTGGGAAGCAGATGGGACAGGCCGGGCTGAAGCCACGTGTTGGTAGCTGCTCACTACAGGCTGGGCGGAAGCAACCTGATGGTAGCTGCTCGCTACAGGCTGGGCGGAAGCAACCTGATGGTAGCTGCTCGCTACAGGCTGGGCGGAAGCCAACTGTTGGTAGCTGCTCGCTACAGGCTGGGCGGAAGATACTCTCTGGGAAGCAGATGGGACAGGCTGGGCTGAAGCCACGCGTTGGTAGCTGCTCACTACAGGCTGGGCGGAAGCAACCTGCTGGTAGCTGCTCAGGACAGGCCGGGCTGAAGATGCTCTCTGGGAAGCAGATGGGAAAAGCGGGGCTGAAGCCACCTTTTGGTAACTGCTCGCTACAGGTTGAGCTGAAGCAACCTGTTGGTAGCTGCTCGCTACAGGCTGGGCTGAAGATACTCTCTGGGAAGCAGATGGGAAAGGCGGGGCGGAAGCCACGTGTTGGTAGCTGCTCGCTCCAGGCTGGGCGGAAGCCACCTGTTGGTAGCTGCTCGCTCCAGGCTGGGCTGAAGATACTCTCTGGGAAGCAGATGGGAAAGGCGGGGCGGAAGCCACCTGTTGGTAGCTGCTCGCTACAGGCTGGGCTGAAGATACTCTCTGGGAAGCAGATGGGACAGGCTGGGCTGAAGCCACACGTTGGTAGCTGCTCGCTACAGGTTGAGCTGAAGCCACGTGTTGGTAGCTGCTCGCTACAGGCTGGGCGGAAGCCACCTTTTGGTAGCTGCTCGCTACAGGCTGGGCGGAAGCCACCTTTTGGTAGCTGCTCGCTCCAGGCTGGGCTGAAGATACTCTCTGGGAAGCAGATGGGAAAGGCGGGGCGGAAGCCACCTGTTGGTAGCTGCTCGCTACAGGCTGGGCTGAAGATACTCTCTGGGAAGCAGATGGGACAGGCTGGGCTGAAGCCATGCGTTGGTAGCTGCTCGCTACAGGCTGGGCGGAAGCCACGTGTTGGTAGCTGCTCGCTACAGGCTGGGCGGAAGCCACCTTTTGGTAGCTGCTCGCTACAGGCTGGGCGGAAGCCACCTGTTGGTAGCTGCTCGCTACAGGCTGGGCGGACGATACTCTCTGGGAAGCAGATGGGACAGGCTGGGCTGAAGCCACGCGTTGGTAGCTGCTCGCTACAGGCTGGGCGGAAGCAACCTGTTGGTAGCCGCTCGCTACAGGCCGGGCGGAAGCAACCTGTTGGTAGCCGCTCGCTACAGGCCGGACTGAAGCCACGTGTTGGTAGCCGCTCGGGACAGGCCGGGCTGAAGCTACCTGTCGGCAGCTGCTCTGGACAGGCCGGGCTGAACCTGCCTGCTGGTATGCTGTCTGCACAGACTGGTCTGAGGCTTGTTGGAAGGAGGTGCTTAGGGCAGGCTTAAGATCCCTAGTTAGTGGCTGAAAGCTTGAAGTGTAGGTAGTTCCCTGAAAACTGAATGCCCTTGAGCCTGCATTGGTCAAACTACTATCAAAGGCCTGAGTTTTTGAGAAGTCCTGGGTTTCCTCAAAATAAGCTTCTTGACTAGGCACAAATCCAGAATCAGAGCTTGTCTGAGCAGTAGTACTTTCAGTGCTCCCATCCTGAGCACCATCTTTTGTACAATGATGCCTGTAAACTAAGTATAGTTCACATTCAAAGCATGTAGTTTGTTAGAACTTTTCATCTTGCTAATGGAGAGTGAAAACTTACCACTTCCTGCATCAGCATAACTCAGTACTAGTAACAAAATCCTGTTGAAAACAGATATAATTAACAAAGAAAGCAAGCTGTTTTCTGTTAAAGATCACTAAATGAAATCGACATACCACAAAGGCTTCCAGAGTGTTTCTGCCATTGCAAAAATCAAAGCTCCAAAAACAACCCTGGCCACCCTCAAAAACAGACAAATGTTTCTGTCCTACTTCTCCAAGCAGCCACATGTTCCTTTAATATCATCAAAATGCACCTGCCCCACCTCTCCCTATTGGCTGCTTGGATGACGTGCTCACATCACCTGTTTGTTGAGGTGATGAACAATTGACAGGTCCCAATTAGGCCTCATTACCTCATTGTTTTCAAAGCGCAAGACCTTGTGTTGCAAAAGTCTTTTAAATGTTCATTACTTAGTACCAGTTAAATGTGCTTTTTCATGAAAGAAATGCATTTGGGAAATGCTTTTTGAAGGATTTCTGCTCATTTCCAGTCAAGGATATTGCATTGCTAATAAACACATTATATGATAATCAAATCAAATCATGTTTATTTTCACATCACATTTACACAGATGGAAAGTGAGTGAAAATCTTAGATGCTTAGCCCCCTTATAGAATTTAAATACCATACCATAACAATGGAGGCGGCCTCCGGGCACGCCGTCTCCTGCCAGTTAACAGCCTCGAACAGTTTCCCAAGCAACAGCTCTGTATGAGCCTGTGATGGGATGTACAGGGTGGTGACAGTGAGCCCTGAAATCTCTCTAGGCAGCCACATCGGTCTGCACGAGATGATTAGATATTCCAAGTCTGTGGAGCAGAAAGACTCGATGAAGTGCACATTCCTCTGATCACACCAAGCATTGCTGATCATAAAATATACACCTCCCCTTTGCTCTTCCCAGACAGGTCCTTTGTTCTGTCCATGCAGTGCACAGAGAAGCTCGCGGGCTCAATGACCTCGTTGGGAATCTCTGCTGATAGCCAGGACTCTGTGAGGCAGATGACACAGCAGCCCCGTGTCTCTCGCTGGAAAGAGATTCGTGCCCCGAGTTTGCCGATTTTGTTGTCCAGGGACTGCACGTTTGCCAGTAGTATGCTGGGGAGTAGGGGGCGACTAGCACGCCGTCTCAGCCTGACCAGAACGCAGGCTGTCCTGCCTCTTTTCCTGCGTCTGCGGCGTTTCCTCGGCCGGTCGGCCCAGATGAACGGTGCCTCTTTGAGGTTCCTGAACAATGGATCTGCGTTCAGGAATTCAAAGTCTGGTTTTCAGTGGGTGATCGTCAAACTGATTTCCACAAGTGTTTTTCTGTCATAAACGAATGTGCTGGCAACATCGACTGCAAAAGTGTCACAAATAAAAACAAAATTGCACAACAATCCGAAGTCAAGGGAGCTCGCAACACGGCAGCCGTGCTCGGCACCATCTTGGACAGGTTACTTTCATACATGTCAGTCACAAAAGGATGTCAGACAAAATAAGATGCCAGAATACCCATTTAATATGTCTTTTGGAAGATTGAGGGTGTCTGATTTCTGAGCGTACACTTGCAACAAAAATTTTGTGCAATTTTATATCACTACGTTGCCATCTAAAAGATTTTTGCTCAGTAAAAAGGTTTTAAACCTTCATGACTGCTGTTGCTTGATGAATCAGATTCAAAATTGATTTTCTTTTCAATTATATTGTTAGAGAAATATAGCACAGAGCAACTTTGGTTTAATCTTTATTTTATGAGATTAAAATATGAGGCAGACTACCTGTGATAATGAAAGCTAGTGGCAGTTAGTTACTGTAGGCTGCAGTTCTCCTCTGGATTCAGAACAAAAGCTCTATTCTTTTGCCCCTTTTCTTATGACACACCTGAATACATCAGTGGCAAGTTGGTGGTGGTGTCTAATAGAAAATGTATGATCCCAAAATCCTACTCCCTTCCACAAATTTCTGCGATTCTTAGAGAAATATTTCTTTCTGTGGGCATCTTTATTTGTGCAATGGGATCAAACTACACCTGTAACCTTCTTGCTCCAAAAGGGAATGCGTATTTCCAAGGCTGTAGCTATTTTTATAGCCACTGTTTTCTGAAAGTCAACCCATTGAGTCATTCACTAATCTTGATCTTCTGAAGAGAGTTTAACCTCCACCTCATGCTTAAGCATGTCATGACCACTCAAGGGTCCCCCCTCCCTTCACAAAACATTAGATCTCATTTTCAGTAATGAATGAATTAAGCCAAGACACCCTCCCACCAACTCCATATTCCTCTTTAACCCACCTTCCCAACAGTGGCCAATAACTGAGCTTACCTTTTACTTTAATAACCAGATGACCCAAAAGTCAACAGATTGTCTTAGAGCCCCAAATAAACTTCCCGAACACTTGCATTTAGAACAAAACACAAGACATCCCAAAAGAGTTGAATATTTATTTAGAAAGTTTTGAATCAAAGGTTCAGCTGCTGCGACAATCCCACCTGAAAGCGGAAACAGTACAAATTCAACACGTGCAGGTGCACAAAATTGAGACGAGCTGAAACAAATTAAGAATAGACTTACCATGGAGTGGAAGCTATCAGCTACTCCAGCACCTTTTGTGTCCATGTTAATCTTGGAGAGCCAGCAGAGGGTTGAGAGTTGTCTAGGGAACTCAAAGCCTGAGCATAGGAATATGGTGATCTGAACGCTTGAGCAGAAGCCACTGAAGCCACCGAGTCTGAAGGGGTATACAGACTCCTTGAACCAGTTGAAGTCACACCACTCAAACTAGCACCATAGCTGGTTTGGGAAAAAGGCACATCTTGGTATCGGCTCTGAACGGGCTGGGCTGCAGTCACCTGTCGGCAAGTACTTTGGGAAGGTGTAGATATGCTGGTGAAAGGCCTGTAGTTTAATCCAGTTGTAGCTACTTCAGAACCGTAGTCATTTCTCAAGACACTTCCTACCACTTCAGTCAAAGAAGAATCCATTCTAATATTTTGGGAAGCAGCTTCAGGCGGGTAGCTACTCTGAGCTGGCTGGGATAAAGTTACTTGCTGGTAGCTGCTTGGGACAGGCTTAGAAATGCTAGTGGGGGGCCTAAAGCTTGAGGTATAGGAGGACACCCCGGAGCCTGTCCCCGCACTAGAATCAAAGCCAACACTTTGGGAATAAAGGCCAGACCGATAGCTGCTCAGTACAGGCTGAGCTGAAGATATGCTCTGGGAAGCAGTTTGGACAGGCTTTTGCTGGTAGGTGCTTTGCACAGGCTGTGAAGCACTAGTAGAGGGCTTCAAGCTTGTGGTGTAAGAATATGCCCTTGAGCCACTTAATCCCACTGCACTAGAATCAAAGCCAACCTTTTGGGAAACAAAGCTAGGTGGAGAACTACGCCACACAGGCTGTGTGGAAGCTACCTGCTGGTATGCTGACTGGACAGGCTGGGCTGAAGATACTCTCTGGGAAGCAGATGGGACAGGCCAGGCTGAAGCCACCTGTTGGTAGCTGCTTGCTACAGGCTGGGATGAAGCAACCTGTTGGTAGCTGCTTGTTACAGGCTGGGATGAAGATACTCTCTGGGAAGCAGTTTGGACAGGCTGATCTGATGCTTTTTGCTGGTAGCCGCTTTGGACTGGCTTTGAAGTGCTAGTAGAGGGCTTAAAGCTTGAGGCGTATGGATGTGCCCTAGAAACAAAGCTGGATGGCAAAGTGCTCTGCACAGGCCGATATGAAACTCCCTGCTGGTACGTGCTTTGGGCAAGTCCTAGAGCGCCAACAGAGGGCTTATAGGTTGAAGTAGAGGAAACGTCCTGAGAGCTGTACAGACTCGAAGCACTTTATCCGGTTCCCACAGCACTAGAACCAAAGCCAACACTTGGGGAAGAAAGGCCAGACTGATAGCTGCTCTGTACAGGTTGAGCTGAAGATACTCTCTGGGAAGCAGATGGGACAGGCCGGGCTGAAACCACGTGTTGGTAGCTGCTCACTACAGGCTGGGCGGAAGCAACCTGATGGTAGCTGCTCGCTACAGGCTGGGCGGAAGCCAACTGTTGGTAGCTGCTCGCTCCAGGCTGGGCGGAAGCCACCTGTTGGTAGCTGCTTGCTCCAGGCTGGGCTGAAGATGCTCTCTGGGAAGCAGATGGGAAAAGCGGGGCTGATGCCACCTGTTGGAAGCTGCTCGCTAGAGGTTGAGCTGAAGCAACCTGTTGGTAGCTGCTCGCTACAGGCTGGGCTGAAGATACTCTCTGGGAAGCAGATGGGACAGGCCAGGCTGAAGTCACCTTTTGGTAGCTGCTCGCTACATGTTGAGCTGAAGCCACGTGTTGGTAGCTGCTCGCTACAGGCTGGGCGGAAGCCACCTGTTGGTAGCTGCTCGCTACAGGCTGGGCGGAAGCCACCTGTTGGTAGCTGCTCGCTACAGGCTGGGCGGAAGCCACCTGTTGGTAGCTGCTCGCTACAGGCTGGGCGGAAGATACTCTCTGGGAAGCAGATGGGACAGGCTGGGTTGAAGCCACCTGATGGTAGCTGCTCGGGACAGGCTGGGCGGAAGCCACCTGTTGGTAGCTGCTCGCTACAGGCTGGGCGGAAGATACTCTCTGGGAAGCAGATGGGAGAGGCTGGGTTGAAGCCACCTGATGGTAGCTGCTCGGGAAAGGCTGGGCGGAAGCCACCTGATGGTAGCTGCTCGGGAAAGGCTGGGCGGACGATACTCTCTGGGAAGCAGATGGGACAGGCTGGGCTGAAGCCACGCGTTGGTAGCTGCTCGCTACAGGCCGGGCGGAAGCAACCTGTTGGTAGCCGCTCGCTTCAGGCCGGGCGGAAGCAACCTGTTGGTAGCCGCTTGCTACAGGCCGGACTGAAGCCACGTGTTGGTAGCCGCTCGGGACAGGCCGGGCTGAAGCTACCTGTCGGCAGCTGCTCTGGACAGGCCGGGCTGAACCTGCCTGCTGGTATGCTGTCTGCACAGACTGGTCTGAGGCTTGTTGGAAGGAGGTGCTTAGGGCAGGCTTAAGATCCCAAGTTAGTGGCTGAAAGCTTGAAGTGTAGGTAGTTCCCTGAAAACTGAATGCCCTTGAGCCTGCATTGGTCAAACTACTATCAAAGGCCTGAGTTTTTGAGAAGTCCTGGGTTTCCTCAAAATAAGCTTCTTGACTAGGCACAAATCCAGAATCAGAGCTTGTCTGAGCAGTAGTACTTTCAGTGCTCCCATCCTGAGCACCATCTTTTGTACAATGATGCCTGTAAACTAAGTATAGTTCACATTCAAAGCATGTAGTTTGTTAGAACTTTTCATCTTGCTAATGGAGAGTGAAAACTTACCACTTCCTGCATCAGCATAACTCAGTACTAGTAACAAAATCCTGTTGAAAACAGATATAATTAACAAAGAAAGCAAGCTGTTTTCTGTTAAAGATCACTAAATGAAATCGACATACCACAAAGGCTTCCAGAGTGTTTCTGCCATTGCAAAAATCAAAGCTCCAAAAACAACCCTGGCCACCCTCAAAAACAGACAAATGTTTCTGTCCTACTTCTCCAAGCAGCCACATGTTCCTTTAATATCATCAAAATGCACCTGCCCCACCTCTCCCTATTGGCTGCTTGGATGACGTGCTCACATCACCTGTTTGTTGAGGTGATGAACAATTGACAGGTCCCAATTAGGCCTCATTACCTCATTGTTTTCAAAGCGCAAGACCTTGTGTTGCAAAAGTCTTTTAAATGTTCATTACTTAGTACCAGTTAAATGTGCTTTTTCATGAAAGAAATGCATTTGGGAAATGCTTTTTGAAGGATTTCTGCTCATTTCCAATCAAGGATATTGCATTGCTAATAAACACATTATATGATAATCAAATCAAATCATGTTTATTTTCACATCACATTTACACAGGTGGAAAGTGAGTGAAAATCTTAGATGCTTAGCCCCCTTATAGAATTTAAATACCATACCATAACAATGGAGGCGGCCTCCGGGCACGCCGTCTCCTGCCAGTTAACAGCCTCGAACAGTTTCCCAAGCAACAGCTCTGTATGAGCCTGTGATGGGATGTACAGGGTGGTGACAGTGAGCCCTGAAATCTCTCTAGGCAGCCACATCGGTCTGCACGAGATGATTAGATATTCCAAGTCTGTGGAGCAGAAAGACTCGATGAAGTGCACATTCCTCTGATCACACCAAGCATTGCTGATCATAAAATATACACCTCCCCTTTGCTCTTCCCAGACAGGTCCTTTGTTCTGTCCATGCAGTGCACAGAGAAGCTCGCGGGCTCAATGACCTCGTTGGGAATCTCTGCTGATAGCCAGGACTCTGTGAGGCAGATGACACAGCAGCCCCGTGTCTCTCGCTGGAAAGAGATTCGTGCCCCGAGTTTGCCGATTTTGTTGTCCAGGGACTGCACGTTTGCCAGTAGTATGCTGGGGAGTAGGGGGCGACTAGCACGCCGTCTCAGCCTGACCAGAACGCAGGCTGTCCTGCCTCTTTTCCTGCGTCTGCGGCGTTTCCTCGGCCGGTCGGCCCAGATGAACGGTGCCTCTTTGAGGTTCCTGAACAATGGATCTGCGTTCAGGAATTCAAAGTCTGGTTTTCAGTGGGTGATCGTCAAACTGATTTCCACAAGTGTTTTTCTGTCATAAACGAATGTGCTGGCAACATCGACTGCAAAAGTGTCACAAATAAAAACAAAATTGCACAACAATCCGAAGTCAAGGGAGCTCGCAACACGGCAGCCGTGCTCGGCACCATCTTGGACAGGTTACTTTCATACATGTCAGTCACAAAAGGATGTCAGACAAAATAAGATGCCAGAATACCCATTTAATATGTCTTTTGGAAGACTGAGGGTGTCTGATTTCTGAGCGTACGCTTGCAACAATAATTTTGTGCAATTTTATATCACTACGTTGCCATCTAAAAGATTTTTGCTCAGTAAAAAGGTTTTAAACCTTCATGACTGCTGTTGCTTGATGAATCAGATTCAAAATTGATTTTCTTTTCAATTATATTGTTAGAGAAATATAGCACAGAGCAACTTTGGTTTAATCTTTATTTTATGAGATTAAAATATGAGGCAGACTACCTGTGATAATGAAAGCTAGTGGCAGTTAGTTACTGTAGGCTGCAGTTCTCCTCTGGATTCAGAACAAAAGCTCTATTCTTTTGCCCCTTTTCTTATGACACACCTGAATACATCAGTGGCAAGTTGGTGGTGGTGTCTAATAGAAAATGTATGATCCCAAAATCCTACTCCCTTCCACAAATTTCTGCGATTCTTAGAGAAATATTTCTTTCTGTGGGCATCTT
The DNA here is from genome assembly GCF_015220715.1 of Pygocentrus nattereri. Taxonomy (NCBI): domain Eukaryota; kingdom Metazoa; phylum Chordata; class Actinopteri; order Characiformes; family Serrasalmidae; genus Pygocentrus; species Pygocentrus nattereri. Next base: position 1,782,405 of record NC_051231.1, on the reverse strand, counting down.
TATTTGTGCAATGGGATCAAACTACACCTGTAACCTTCTTGCTCCAAAAGGGAATGCGTATTTCCAAGGCTGTAGCTATTTTTATAGCCACTGTTTTCTGAAAGTCAACCCATTGAGTCATTCACTAATCTTGATCTTCTGAAGAGAGTTTAACCTCCACCTCATGCTTAAGCATGTCATGACCACTCAAGGGTCCCCCCTCCCTTCACAAAACATTAGATCTCATTTTCAGTAATGAATGAATTAAGCCAAGACACCCTCCCACCAACTCCATATTCCTCTTTAACCCACCTTCCCAACAGTGGCCAATAACTGAGCTTACCTTTTACTTTAATAACCAGATGACCCAAAAGTCAACAGATTGTCTTAGAGCCCCAAATAAACTTCCCGAACACTTGCATTTAGAACAAAACACAAGACATCCCAAAAGAGTTGAATATTTATTTAGAAAGTTTTGAATCAAAGGTTCAGCTGCTGCGACAATCCCACCTGAAAGCGGAAACAGTACAAATTCAACACGTGCAGGTGCACAAAATTGAGACGAGCTGAAACAAATTAAGAATAGACTTACCATGGAGTGGAAGCTATCAGCTACTCCAGCACCTTTTGTGTCCATGTTAATCTTGGAGAGCCAGCAGAGGGTTGAGAGTTGTCTAGGGAACTCAAAGCCTGAGCATAGGAATATGGTGATCTGAACGCTTGAGCAGAAGCCACTGAAGCCACCGAGTCTGAAGGGGTATACAGACTCCTTGAACCAGTTGAAGTCACACCACTCAAACTAGCACCATAGCTGGTTTGGGAAAAAGGCACATCTTGGTATCGGCTCTGAACGGGCTGGGCTGCAGTCACCTGTCGGCAAGTACTTTGGGAAGGTGTAGATATGCTGGTGAAAGGCCTGTAGTTTAATCCAGTTGTAGCTACTTCAGAACCGTAGTCATTTCTCAAGACACTTCCTACCACTTCAGTCAAAGAAGAATCCATTCTAATATTTTGGGAAGCAGCTTCAGGCGGGTAGCTACTCTGAGCTGGCTGGGATAAAGTTACTTGCTGGTAGCTGCTTGGGACAGGCTTAGAAATGCTGGTGGGGGGCCTAAAGCTTGAGGTATAGGAGGACACCCCGGAGCCTGTCCCCGCACTAGAATCAAAGCCAACATTTTGGGAATAAAGGCCAGACCGATAGCTGCTCAGTACAGGCTGAGCTGAAGATATGCTCTGGGAAGCAGTTTGGACAGGCTTTTGCTGGTAGGTGCTTTGCACAGGCTGTGAAGCACTAGTAGAGGGCTTCAAGCTTGTGGTGTAAGAATATGCCCTTGAGCCACTTAATCCCACTGCACTAGAATCAAAGCCAACCTTTTGGGAAACAAAGCTAGGTGGAGAACTACGCCACACAGGCTGTGTGGAAGCTACCTGCTGGTATGCTGACTGGACAGGCTGGGCTGAAGATACTCTCTGGGAAGCAGATGGGACAGGCCAGGCTGAAGCCACCTGTTGGTAGCTGCTTGCTACAGGCTGGGATGAAGCAACCTGTTGGTAGCTGCTTGTTACAGGCTGGGATGAAGATACTCTCTGGGAAGCAGTTTGGACAGGCTGATCTGATGCTTTTTGCTGGTAGCCGCTTTGGACTGGCTTTGAAGTGCTAGTAGAGGGCTTAAAGCTTGAGGCGTATGGATGTGCCCTAGAAACAAAGCTGGATGGCAAAGTGCTCTGCACAGGCCGATATGAAACTCCCTGCTGGTACGTGCTTTGGGCAAGTCCTAGAGCGCCAACAGAGGGCTTATAGGTTGAAGTAGAGGAAACGTCCTGAGAGCTGTACAGACTCGAAGCACTTTGTCCGGTTCCCACAGCACTAGAACCAAAGCCAACACTTGGGGAAGAAAGGCCAGACTGATAGCTGCTCTGTACAGGTTGAGCTGAAGATACTCTCTGGGAAGCAGATGGGACAGGCCGGGCTGAAACCACGTGTTGGTAGCTGCTCGCTACAGGCTGGGCGGAAGCAACCTGATGGTAGCTGCTCGCTACAGGCTGGGCGGAAGCCAACTGTTGGTAGCTGCTCGCTACAGGCTGGGCGGAAGCAACCTGCTGGTAGCTGCTCAGGACAGGCTGGGCTGAAGATGCTCTCTGGGAAGCAGATGGGACAGGCTGGGCTGAAGCCACGCGTTGGTAGCTGCTCACTACAGGCTGGGCGGAAGCAACCTGCTGGTAGCTGCTCAGGACAGGCTGGGCTGAAGATGCTCTCTGGGAAGCAGATGGGAAAAGCGGGGTTGAAGCCACCTGTTGGTAGCTGCTCGCTCCAGGCTGGGCGGAAGCCACCTGTTGGTAGCTGCTCGCTCCAGGCTGGGCGGAAGCCACCTGTTGGTAGCTGCTCGCTCCAGGCTGGGCGGAAGCCACCTGTTGGTAGCTGCTCGCTCCAGGCTGGGCTGAAGATGCTCTCTGGGAAGCAGATGGGAAAAGCGGGGCTGATGCCACCTGTTGGAAGCTGCTCGCTAGAGGTTGAGCTGAAGCAACCTGTTGGTAGCTGCTCGCTACAGGCTGGGCTGAAGATACTCTCTGGGAAGCAGATGGGACAGGCCAGGTTGAAGCCACCTTTTGGTAGCTGCTCGCTACAGGTTGAGCTGAAGCCATGTGTTGGTAGCTGCTCGCTACAGGCTGGGCGGAAGCCACCTGTTGGTAGCTGCTCGCTAGAGGCTGAGCTGAAGCAACCTGTTGGTAGCTGCTCGCTACAGGCTGGGCGGAAGATACTCTCTGGGAAGCAGATGGGACAGGCCAGGCTGAAGCCACCTTTTGGTAGCTGCTCGCTACATGTTGAGCTGAAGCCACGTGTTGGTAGCTGCTCGCTACAGGCTGGGCGGAAGCCACCTGTTGGTAGCTGCTCGCTACAGGCTGGGCGGAAGCCACCTGTTGGTAGCTGCTCGCTACAGGCTGGGCGGAAGATACTCTCTGGGAAGCAGATGGGACAGGCTGGGCGGAAGATACTCTCTGGGAAGCAGATGGGACAGGCTGGGTTGAAGCCACCTGATGGTAGCTGCTCGGGACAGGCTGGGCGGAAGCCACCTGTTGGTAGCTGCTCGCTACAGGCTGTGCGGAAGCCACCTGTTGGTAGCTGCTCGCTACAGGCTGGGCGGAAGATACTCTCTGGGAAGCAGATGGGAGAGGCTGGGTTGAAGCCACCTGATGGTAGCTGCTCGGGACAGGCTGGGCGGAAGCCACCTGATGGTAGCTGCTCGGGACAGGCTGGGCGGAAGATACTCTCTGGGAAGCAGATGGGACAGGCCGGGCTGAAGCTACCTGTCGGCAGCTGCTCTGGACAGGCCGGGCTGAACCTGCCTGCTGGTATGCTGTCTGCACAGACTGGTCTGAGGCTTGTTGGAAGGAGGTGCTTAGGGCAGGCTTAAGATCCCTAGTTAGTGGCTGAAAGCTTGAGGTGTAGGTAGTTCCCTGAAAACTGAATGCCCTTGAGCCTGCATTGGTCAAACTACTATCAAAGGCCTGAGTTTTTGAGAAGTCCTGGGTTTCCTCAAAATAAGCTTCTTGACTAGGCACAAATCCAGAATCAGAGCTTGTCTGAGCAGTAGTACTTTCAGTGCTCCCATCCTGAGCACCATCTTTTGTACAATGATGCCTGTAAACTAAGTATAGTTCACATTCAAAGCATGTAGTTTGTTAGAACTTTTCATCTTGCTAATGGAGAGTGAAAACTTACCACTTCCTGCATCAGCATAACTCAGTACTAGTAACAAAATCCTGTTGAAAACAGATATAATTAACAAAGAAAGCAAGCTGTTTTCTGTTAAATATCACTAAATGAAATCGACATACCACAAAGGCTTCCAGAGTGTTTCTGCCATTGCAAAAATCAAAGCTCCAAAAACAACCCTGGCCACCCTCAAAAACAGACAAATGTTTCTGTCCTACTTCTCCAAGCAGCCACATGTTCCTTTAATATCATCAAAATGCACCTGCCCCACCTCTCCCTATTGGCTGCTTGGATGACGTGCTCACATCACCTGTTTGTTGAGGTGATGAACAATTGACAGGTCCCAATTAGGCCTCATTACCTCATTGTTTTCAAAGCGCAAGACCTTGTGTTGCAAAAGTCTTTTAAATGTTCATTACTTAGTACCAGTTAAATGTGCTTTTTCATGAAAGAAATGCATTTGGGAAATGCTTTTTGAAGGATTTCTGCTCATTTCCAGTCAAGGATATTGCATTGCTAATAAACACATTATATGATAATCAAATCAAATCATGTTTATTTTCACATCACATTTACACAGATGGAAAGTGAGTGAAAATCTTAGATGCTTAGCCCCCTTATAGAATTTAAATACCATACGATAACAATGGAGGCGGCCTCCGGGCACGCCGTCTCCTGCCAGTTAACAGCCTCGAACAGTTTCCCAAGCAACAGCTCTGTATGAGCCTGTGATGGGATGTACAGGGTGGTGACAGTGAGCCCTGAAATCTCTCTAGGCAGCCACATCGGTCTGCACGAGATGATTAGATATTCCAAGTCTGTGGAGCAGAAAGACTCGATGAAGTGCACATTCCTCTGATCACACCAAGCATTGCTGATCATAAAATATACACCTCCCCTTTGCTCTTCCCAGACAGGTCCTTTGTTCTGTCCATGCAGTGCACAGAGAAGCTCGCGGGCTCAATGACCTCGTTGGGAATCTCTGCTGATAGCCAGGACTCTGTGAGGCAGATGACACAGCAGCCCCGTGTCTCTCGCTGGAAAGAGATTCGTGCCCCGAGTTTGCCGATTTTGTTGTCCAGGGACTGCACGTTTGCCAGTAGTATGCTGGGGAGTAGGGGGCGACTAGCACGCCGTCTCAGCCTGACCAGAACGCAGGCTGTCCTGCCTCTTTTCCTGCGTCTGCGGCGTTTCCTCGGCCGGTCGGCCCAGATGAACGGTGCCTCTTTGAGGTTCCTGAACAATGGATCTGCGTTCAGGAATTCAAAGTCTGGTTTTCAGTGGGTGATCGTCAAACTGATTTCCACAAGTGTTTTTCTGTCATAAACGAATGTGCTGGCAACATCGACTGCAAAAGTGTCACAAATAAAAACAAAATTGCACAACAATCCGAAGTCAAGGGAGCTCGCAACACGGCAGCCGTGCTCGGCACCATCTTGGACAGGTTACTTTCATACATGTCAGTCACAAAAGGATGTCAGACAAAATAAGATGCCAGAATACCCATTTAATATGTCTTTTGGAAGATTGAGGGTGTCTGATTTCTGAGCGTACACTTGCAACAAAAATTTTGTGCAATTTTATATCACTACGTTGCCATCTAAAAGATTTTTGCTCAGTAAAAAGGTTTTAAACCTTCATGACTGCTGTTGCTTGATGAATCAGATTCAAAATTGATTTTCTTTTCAATTATATTGTTAGAGAAATATAGCACAGAGCAACTTTGGTTTAATCTTTATTTTATGAGATTAAAATATGAGGCAGACTACCTGTGATAATGAAAGCTAGTGGCAGTTAGTTACTGTAGGCTGCAGTTCTCCTCTGGATTCAGAACAAAAGCTCTATTCTTTTGCCCCTTTTCTTATGACACACCTGAATACATCAGTGGCAAGTTGGTGGTGGTGTCTAATAGAAAATGTATGATCCCAAAATCCTACTCCCTTCCACAAATTTCTGCGATTCTTAGAGAAATATTTCTTTCTGTGGGCATCTTTATTTGTGCAATGGGATCAAACTACACCTGTAACCTTCTTGCTCCAAAAGGGAATGCGTATTTCCAAGGCTGTAGCTATTTTTATAGCCACTGTTTTCTGAAAGTCAACCCATTGAGTCATTCACTAATCTTGATCTTCTGAAGAGAGTTTAACCTCCACCTCATGCTTAAGCATGTCATGACCACTCAAGGGTCCCCCCTCCCTTCACAAAACATTAGATCTCATTTTCAGTAATGAATGAATTAAGCCAAGACACCCTCCCACCAACTCCATATTCCTCTTTAACCCACCTTCCCAACAGTGGCCAATAACTGAGCTTACCTTTTACTTTAATAACCAGATGACCCAAAAGTCAACAGATTGTCTTAGAGCCCCAAATAAACTTCCCGAACACTTGCATTTAGAACAAAACACAAGACATCCCAAAAGAGTTGAATATTTATTTAGAAAGTTTTGAATCAAAGGTTCAGCTGCTGCGACAATCCCACCTGAAAGCGGAAACAGTACAAATTCAACACGTGCAGGTGCACAAAATTGAGACGAGCTGAAACAAATTAAGAATAGACTTACCATGGAGTGGAAGCTATCAGCTACTCCAGCACCTTTTGTGTCCATGTTAATCTTGGAGAGCCAGCAGAGGGTTGAGAGTTGTCTAGGGAACTCAAAGCCTGAGCATAGGAATATGGTGATCTGAACGCTTGAGCAGAAGCCACTGAAGCCACCGAGTCTGAAGGGGTATACAGACTCCTTGAACCAGTTGAAGTCACACCACTCAAACTAGCACCATAGCTGGTTTGGGAAAAAGGCACATCTTGGTATCGGCTCTGAACGGGCTGGGCTGCAGTCACCTGTCGGCAAGTACTTTGGGAAGGTGTAGATATGCTGGTGAAAGGCCTGTAGTTTAATCCAGTTGTAGCTACTTCAGAACCGTAGTCATTTCTCAAGACACTTCCTACCACTTCAGTCAAAGAAGAATCCATTCTAATATTTTGGGAAGCAGCTTCAGGCGGGTAGCTACTCTGAGCTGGCTGGGATAAAGTTACTTGCTGGTAGCTGCTTGGGACAGGCTGAGCTGAAGATATGCTCTGGGAAGCAGTTTGGACAGGCTTTTGCTGGTAGGTGCTTTGAACAGGCTGTGAAGCACTAGTAGAGGGCTTCAAGCTTGTGGTGTAAGAATATGCCCTTGAGCCACTTAATCCCACTGCACTAGAATCAAAGCCAACCTTTTGGGAAACAAAGCTAGGTGGAGAACTACGCCACACAGGCTGTGTGGAAGCTACCTGCTGGTATGCTGACTGGACAGGCTGGGCTGAAGATACTCTCTGGGAAGCAGATGGGACAGGCCAGGCTGAAGCCACCTGTTGGTAGCTGCTTGCTACAGGCTGGGATGAAGCAACCTGTTGGTAGCTGCTTGTTACAGGCTGGGATGAAGATACTCTCTGGGAAGCAGTTTGGACAGGCTGATCTGATGCTTTTTGCTGGTAGCCGCTTTGGACTGGCTTTGAAGTGCTAGTAGAGGGCTTAAAGCTTGAGGCGTATGGATGTGCCCTAGAAACAAAGCTGGATGGCAAAGTGCTCTGCACAGGCCGATATGAAACTCCCTGCTGGTACGTGCTTTGGGCAAGTCCTAGAGCGCCAACAGAGGGCTTATAGGTTGAAGTAGAGGAAACGTCCTGAGAGCTGTACAGACTCGAAGCACTTTGTCCGGTTCCCACAGCACTAGAACCAAAGCCAACACTTGGGGAAGAAAGGCCAGACTGATAGCTGCTCTGTACAGGTTGAGCTGAAGATACTCTCTGGGAAGCAGATGGGACAGGCCGGGCTGAAACCACGTGTTGGTAGCTGCTCGCTACAGGCTGGGCGGAAGCAACCTGATGGTAGCTGCTCGCTACAGGCTGGGCGGAAGCCAACTGTTGGTAGCTGCTCGCTACAGGCTGGGCGGAAGCAACCTGCTGGTAGCTGCTCAGGACAGGCTGGGCTGAAGATGCTCTCTGGGAAGCAGATGGGACAGGCTGGGCTGAAGCCACGCGTTGGTAGCTGCTCACTACAGGCTGGGCGGAAGCAACCTGCTGGTAGCTGCTCAGGACAGGCTGGGCTGAAGATGCTCTCTGGGAAGCAGATGGGAAAAGCGGGGTTGAAGCCACCTGTTGGTAGCTGCTCGCTCCAGGCTGGGCGGAAGCCACCTGTTGGTAGCTGCTCGCTCCAGGCTGGGCGGAAGCCACCTGTTGGTAGCTGCTCGCTCCAGGCTGGGCGGAAGCCACCTGTTGGTAGCTGCTCGCTCCAGGCTGGGCGGAAGCCACCTGTTGGTAGCTGCTCGCTCCAGGCTGGGCTGAAGATGCTCTCTGGGAAGCAGATGGGAAAAGCGGGGCTGATGCCACCTGTTGGAAGCTGCTCGCTAGAGGTTGAGCTGAAGCAACCTGTTGGTAGCTGCTCGCTACAGGCTGGGCTGAAGATACTCTCTGGGAAGCAGATGGGACAGGCCAGGTTGAAGCCACCTTTTGGTAGCTGCTCGCTACAGGTTGAGCTGAAGCCACGTGTTGGTAGCTGCTCGCTACAGGCTGGGCGGAAGCCACCTGTTGGTAGCTGCTCGCTAGAGGCTGAGCTGAAGCAACCTGTTGGTAGCTGCTCGCTACAGGCTGGGCGGAAGATACTCTCTGGGAAGCAGATGGGACAGGCCAGGCTGAAGCCACCTTTTGGTAGCTGCTCGCTACATGTTGAGCTGAAGCCACGTGTTGGTAGCTGCTCGCTACAGGCTGGGCGGAAGCCACCTGTTGGTAGCTGCTCGCTACAGGCTGGGCGGAAGCCACCTGTTGGTAGCTGCTCGCTACAGGCTGGGCGGAAGATACTCTCTGGGAAGCAGATGGGACAGGCTGGGCGGAAGATACTCTCTGGGAAGCAGATGGGACAGGCTGGGTTGAAGCCACCTGATGGTAGCTGCTCGGGACAGGCTGGGCGGAAGCCACCTGTTGGTAGCTGCTCGCTACAGGCTGTGCGGAAGCCACCTGTTGGTAGCTGCTCGCTACAGGCTGGGCGGAAGATACTCTCTGGGAAGCAGATGGGAGAGGCTGGGTTGAAGCCACCTGATGGTAGCTGCTCGGGACAGGCTGGGCGGAAGCCACCTGATGGTAGCTGCTCGGGACAGGCTGGGCGGAAGATACTCTCTGGGAAGCAGATGGGACAGGCCGGGCTGAAGCTACCTGTCGGCAGCTGCTCTGGACAGGCCGGGCTGAACCTGCCTGCTGGTATGCTGTCTGCACAGACTGGTCTGAGGCTTGTTGGAAGGAGGTGCTTAGGGCAGGCTTAAGATCCCTAGTTAGTGGCTGAAAGCTTGAGGTGTAGGTAGTTCCCTGAAAACTGAATGCCCTTGAGCCTGCATTGGTCAAACTACTATCAAAGGCCTGAGTTTTTGAGAAGTCCTGGGTTTCCTCAAAATAAGCTTCTTGACTAGGCACAAATCCAGAATCAGAGCTTGTCTGAGCAGTAGTACTTTCAGTGCTCCCATCCTGAGCACCATCTTTTGTACAATGATGCCTGTAAACTAAGTATAGTTCACATTCAAAGCATGTAGTTTGTTAGAACTTTTCATCTTGCTAATGGAGAGTGAAAACTTACCACTTCCTGCATCAGCATAACTCAGTACTAGTAACAAAATCCTGTTGAAAACAGATATAATTAACAAAGAAAGCAAGCTGTTTTCTGTTAAATATCACTAAATGAAATCGACATACCACAAAGGCTTCCAGAGTGTTTCTGCCATTGCAAAAATCAAAGCTCCAAAAACAACCCTGGCCACCCTCAAAAACAGACAAATGTTTCTGTCCTACTTCTCCAAGCAGCCACATGTTCCTTTAATATCATCAAAATGCACCTGCCCCACCTCTCCCTATTGGCTGCTTGGATGACGTGCTCACATCACCTGTTTGTTGAGGTGATGAACAATTGACAGGTCCCAATTAGGCCTCATTACCTCATTGTTTTCAAAGCGCAAGACCTTGTGTTGCAAAAGTCTTTTAAATGTTCATTACTTAGTACCAGTTAAATGTGCTTTTTCATGAAAGAAATGCATTTGGGAAATGCTTTTTGAAGGATTTCTGCTCATTTCCAGTCAAGGATATTGCATTGCTAATAAACACATTATATGATAATCAAATCAAATCATGTTTATTTTCACATCACATTTACACAGATGGAAAGTGAGTGAAAATCTTAGATGCTTAGCCCCCTTATAGAATTTAAATACCATACGATAACAATGGAGGCGGCCTCCGGGCACGCCGTCTCCTGCCAGTTAACAGCCTCGAACAGTTTCCCAAGCAACAGCTCTGTATGAGCCTGTGATGGGATGTACAGGGTGGTGACAGTGAGCCCTGAAATCTCTCTAGGCAGCCACATCGGTCTGCACGAGATGATTAGATATTCCAAGTCTGTGGAGCAGAAAGACTCGATGAAGTGCACATTCCTCTGATCACACCAAGCATTGCTGATCATAAAATATACACCTCCCCTTTGCTCTTCCCAGACAGGTCCTTTGTTCTGTCCATGCAGTGCACAGAGAAGCTCGCGGGCTCAATGACCTCGTTGGGAATCTCTGCTGATAGCCAGGACTCTGTGAGGCAGATGACACAGCAGCCCCGTGTCTCTCGCTGGAAAGAGATTCGTGCCCCGAGTTTGCCGATTTTGTTGTCCAGGGACTGCACGTTTGCCAGTAGTATGCTGGGGAGTAGGGGGCGACTAGCACGCCGTCTCAGCCTGACCAGAACGCAGGCTGTCCTGCCTCTTTTCCTGCGTCTGCGGCGTTTCCTCGGCCGGTCGGCCCAGATGAACGGTGCCTCTTTGAGGTTCCTGAACAATGGATCTGCGTTCAGGAATTCAAAGTCTGGTTTTCAGTGGGTGATCGTCAAACTGATTTCCACAAGTGTTTTTCTGTCATAAACGAATGTGCTGGCAACATCGACTGCAAAAGTGTCACAAATAAAAACAAAATTGCACAACAATCCGAAGTCAAGGGAGCTCGCAACACGGCAGCCGTGCTCGGCACCATCTTGGACAGGTTACTTTCATACATGTCAGTCACAAAAGGATGTCAGACAAAATAAGATGCCAGAATACCCATTTAATATGTCTTTTGGAAGATTGAGGGTGTCTGATTTCTGAGCGTACACTTGCAACAAAAATTTTGTGCAATTTTATATCACTACGTTGCCATCTAAAAGATTTTTGCTCAGTAAAAAGGTTTTAAACCTTCATGACTGCTGTTGCTTGATGAATCAGATTCAAAATTGATTTTCTTTTCAATTATATTGTTAGAGAAATATAGCACAGAGCAACTTTGGTTTAATCTTTATTTTATGAGATTAAAATATGAGGCAGACTACCTGTGATAATGAAAGCTAGTGGCAGTTAGTTACTGTAGGCTGCAGTTCTCCTCTGGATTCAGAACAAAAGCTCTATTCTTTTGCCCCTTTTCTTATGACACACCTGAATACATCAGTGGCAAGTTGGTGGTGGTGTCTAATAGAAAATGTATGATCCCAAAATCCTACTCCCTTCCACAAATTTCTGCGATTCTTAGAGAAATATTTCTTTCTGTGGGCATCTTTATTTGTGCAATGGGATCAAACTACACCTGTAACCTTCTTGCTCCAAAAGGGAATGCGTATTTCCAAGGCTGTAGCTATTTTTATAGCCACTGTTTTCTGAAAGTCAACCCATTGAGTCATTCACTAATCTTGATCTTCTGAAGAGAGTTTAACCTCCACCTCATGCTTAAGCATGTCATGACCACTCAAGGGTCCCCCCTCCCTTCACAAAACATTAGATCTCATTTTCAGTAATGAATGAATTATGCCAAGACACCCTCCCACCAACTCCATATTCCTCTTTAACCCACCTTCCCAACAGTGGCCAATAACTGAGCTTACCTTTTACTTTAATAACCAGATGACCCAAAAGTCAACAGATTGTCTTAGAGCCCCAAATAAACTTCCCGAACACTTGCATTTAGAACAAAACACAAGACATCCCAAAAGAGTTGAATATTTATTTAGAAAGTTTTGAATCAAAGGTTCAGCTGCTGCGACAATCCCACCTGAAAGCGGAAACAGTACAAATTCAACACGTGCAGGTGCACAAAATTGAGACGAGCTGAAACAAATTAAGAATAGACTTACCATGGAGTGGAAGCTATCAGCTACTCCAGCACCTTTTGTGTCCATGTTAATCTTGGAGAGCCAGCAGAGGGTTGAGAGTTGTCTAGGGAACTCAAAGCCTGAGCATAGGAATATGGTGATCTGAACGCTTGAGCAGAAGCCACTGAAGCCACCGAGTCTGAAGGGGTATACAGACTCCTTGAACCAGTTGAAGTCACACCACTCAAACTAGCACCATAGCTGGTTTGGGAAAAAGGCACATCTTGGTATCGGCTCTGAACGGGCTGGGCTGCAGTCACCTGTCGGCAAGTACTTTGGGAAGGTGTAGATATGCTGGTGAAAGGCCTGTAGTTTAATCCAGTTGTAGCTACTTCAGAACCGTAGTCATTTCTCAAGACACTTCCTACCACTTCAGTCAAAGAAGAATCCATTCTAATATTTTGGGAAGCAGCTTCAGGCGGGTAGCTACTCTGAGCTGGCTGGGATAAAGTTACTTGCTGGTAGCTGCTTGGGACAGGCTTAGAAATGCTGGTGGGGGGCCTAAAGCTTGAGGTATAGGAGGACACCCCGGAGCCTGTCCCCGCACTAGAATCAAAGCCAACATTTTGGGAATAAAGGCCAGACCGATAGCTGCTCAGTACAGGCTGAGCTGAAGATATGCTCTGGGAAGCAGTTTGGACAGGCTTTTGCTGGTAGGTGCTTTGCACAGGCTGTGAAGCACTAGTAGAGGGCTTCAAGCTTGTGGTGTAAGAATATGCCCTTGAGCCACTTAATCCCACTGCACTAGAATCAAAGCCAACCTTTTGGGAAACAAAGCTAGGTGGAGAACTACGCCACACAGGCTGTGTGGAAGCTACCTGCTGGTATGCTGACTGGACAGGCTGGGCTGAAGATACTCTCTGGGAAGCAGATGGGACAGGCCAGGCTGAAGCCACCTGTTGGTAGCTGCTTGCTACAGGCTGGGATGAAGCAACCTGTTGGTAGCTGCTTGTTACAGGCTGGGATGAAGATACTCTCTGGGAAGCAGTTTGGACAGGCTGATCTGATGCTTTTTGCTGGTAGCCGCTTTGGACTGGCTTTGAAGTGCTAGTAGAGGGCTTAAAGCTTGAGGCGTATGGATGTGCCCTAGAAACAAAGCTGGATGGCAAAGTGCTCTGCACAGGCCGATATGAAACTCCCTGCTGGTACGTGCTTTGGGCAAGTCCTAGAGCGCCAACAGAGGGCTTATAGGTTGAAGTAGAGGAAACGTCCTGAGAGCTGTACAGACTCGAAGCACTTTGTCCGGTTCCCACAGCACTAGAACCAAAGCCAACACTTGGGGAAGAAAGGCCAGACTGATAGCTGCTCTGTACAGGTTGAGCTGAAGATACTCTCTGGGAAGCAGATGGGACAGGCCGGGCTGAAACCACGTGTTGGTAGCTGCTCGCTCCAGGCTGGGCGGAAGCCACCTGATGGTAGCTGCTCGCTCCAGGCTGGGCGGAAGCCACCTGTTGGTAGCTGCTCGCTCCAGGCTGGGCGGAAGCCACCTGTTGGTAGCTGCTCGCTCCAGGCTGGGCGGAAGCCACCTGTTGGTAGCTGCTCGCTCCAGGCTGGGCGGAAGCCACCTGTTGGTAGCTGCTCGCTCCAGGCTGGGCTGAAGATGCTCTCTGGGAAGCAGATGGGAAAAGCGGGGCTGATGCCACCTGTTGGAAGCTGCTCGCTAGAGGTTGAGCTGAAGCAACCTGTTGGTAGCTGCTCGCTACAGGCTGGGCTGAAGATACTCTCTGGGAAGCAGATGGGACAGGCCAGGCTGAAGCCACCTTTTGGTAGCTGCTCGCTACATGTTGAGCTGAAGCCACGTGTTGGTAGCTGCTCGCTACAGGCTGGGCGGAAGCCACCTGTTGGTAGCTGCTCGCTACAGGCTGGGCGGAAGCCACCTGTTGGTAGCTGCTCGCTACAGGCTGGGCGGAAGCCACCTGTTGGTAGCTGCTCGCTGCAGGCTGGGCGGAAGATACTCTCTGGGAAGCAGATGGGACAGGCTGGGTTGAAGCCACCTGATGGTAGCTGCTCAGGACAGGCTGGGCGGAAGCCACCTGATGGTAGCTGCTCGCTACAGGCTGGGCGGAAGATACTCTCTGGGAAGCAGATGGGAGAGGCTGGGTTGAAGCCACCTCATGGTAGCTGCTCGGGAAAGGCTGGGCGGAAGCCACCTGATGGTAGCTGCTCGGGACAGGCTGGGCGGACGATACTCTCTGGGAAGCAGATGGGACAGGCTGGGCTGAAGCCACGCGTTGGTAGCTGCTCGCTACAGGCCGGGCGGAAGCAACCTGTTGGTAGCTGCTCGCTTCAGGCCGGGCGGAAGCAACCTGTTGGTAGCCGCTTGCTACAGGCCGGACTGAAGCCACGTGTTGGTAGCCGCTCGCTACAGGCCGGGTTGAAGCCACCTGATGGTAGCTGCTCTGGACAGGCCGGGCTGAACCTGCCTGCTGGTATGCTGTCTGCACAGACTGGTCTGAGGCTTGTTGGAAGGAGGTGCTTAGGGCAGGCTTAAGATCCCTAGTTAGTGGCTGAAAGCTTGAGGTGTAGGTAGTTCCCTGAAAACTGAATGCCCTTGAGCCTGCATTGGTCAAACTACTATCAAAGGCCTGAGTTTTTGAGAAGTCCTGGGTTTCCTCAAAATAAGCTTCTTGACTAGGCACAAATCCAGAATCAGAGCTTGTCTGAGCAGTAGTACTTTCAGTGCTCCCATCCTGAGCACCATCTTTTGTACAATGATGCCTGTAAACTAAGTATAGTTCACATTCAAAGCATGTAGTTTGTTAGAACTTTTCATCTTGCTAATGGAGAGTGAAAACTTACCACTTCCTGCATCAGCATAACTCAGTACTAGTAACAAAATCCTGTTGAAAACAGATATAATTAACAAAGAAAGCAAGCTGTTTTCTGTTAAAGATCACTAAATGAAATCGACATACCACAAAGGCTTCCAGAGTGTTTCTGCCATTGCAAAAATCAAAGCTCCAAAAACAACCCTGGCCACCCTCAAAAACAGACAAATGTTTCTGTCCTACTTCTCCAAGCAGCCACATGTTCCTTTAATATCATCAAAATGCACCTGCCCCACCTCTCCCTATTGGCTGCTTGGATGACGTGCTCACATCACCTGTTTGTTGAGGTGATGAACAATTGACAGGTCCCAATTAGGCCTCATTACCTCATTGTTTTCAAAGCGCAAGACCTTGTGTTGCAAAAGTCTTTTAAATGTTCATTACTTAGTACCAGTTAAATGTGCTTTTTCATGAAAGAAATGCATTTGGGAAATGCTTTTTGAAGGATTTCTGCTCATTTCCAGTCAAGGATATTGCATTGCTAATAAACACATTATATGATAATCAAATCAAATCATGTTTATTTTCACATCACATTTACACAGGTGGAAAGTGAGTGAAAATCTTAGATGCTTAGCCCCCTTATAGAATTTAAATACCATACCATAACAATGGAGGCGGCCTCCGGGCACGCCGTCTCCTGCCAGTTAACAGCCTCGAACAGTTTCCCAAGCAACAGCTCTGTATGAGCCTGTGATGGGATGTACAGGGTGGTGACAGTGAGCCCTGAAATCTCTCTAGGCAGCCACATCGGTCTGCACGAGATGATTAGATATTCCAAGTCTGTGGAGCAGAAAGACTCGATGAAGTGCACATTCCTCTGATCACACCAAGCATTGCTGATCATAAAATATACACCTCCCCTTTGCTCTTCCCAGACAGGTCCTTTATTCTGTCCATGCAGTGCACAGAGAAGCTCGCGGGCTCAATGACCTCGTTGGGAATCTCTGCTGATAGCCAGGACTCTGTGAGGCAGATGACACAGCAGCCCCGTGTCTCTCGCTGGAAAGAGATTCGTGCCCCGAGTTTGCCGATTTTGTTGTCCAGGGACTGCACGTTTGCCAGTAGTATGCTGGGGAGTAGGGGGCGACTAGCACGCCGTCTCAGCCTGACCAGAACGCAGGCTGTCCTGCCTCTTTTCCTGCGTCTGCGGCGTTTCCTCGGCCGGTCGGCCCAGATGAACGGTGCCTCTTTGAGGTTCCTGAACAATGGATCTGCGTTCAGGAATTCAAAGTCTGGTTTTCAGTGGGTGATCGTCAAACTGATTTCCACAAGTGTTTTTCTGTCATAAACGAATGTGCTGGCAACATCGACTGCAAAAGTGTCACAAATAAAAACAAAATTGCACAACAATCCGAAGTCAAGGGAGCTCGCAACACGGCAGCCGTGCTCGGCACCATCTTGGACAGGTTACTTTCATACATGTCAGTCACAAAAGATGTCAGACAAAATAAGATGCCAGAATACCCATTTAATATGTCTTTTGGAAGATTGAGGGTGTCTGATTTCTGAGCGTACGCTTGCAACAATAATTTTCTGCAATTTTATATCACTACGTTGCCATCTAAAAGATTTTTGCTCAGTAAAAAGGTTTTAAACCTTCGTGACTGCTGTTGCTTGATGAATCAGATTCAAAATTGATTTTCTTTTCAATTATATTGTTAGAGAAATATAGCACAGAGCAACTTTGGTTTAATCTTTATTTTATGAGATTAAAATATGAGGCAGACTACCTGTGATAATGAAAGCTAGTGGCAGTTAGTTACTGTAGGCTGCAGTTCTCCTCTGGATTCAGAACAAAAGCTCTATTCTTTTGCCCCTTTTCTTATGACACACCTGAATACATCAGTGGCAAGTTGGTGGTGGTGTCTAATAGAAAATGTATGATCCCAAAATCCTACTCCCTTCCACAAATTTCTGCGATTCTTAGAGAAATATTTCTTTCTGTGGGCATCTTTATTTGTGCAATGGGATCAAACTACACCAGTAACCTTCTTGCTCCAAAAGGGAATGCGTATTTCCAAGGCTGTAGCTATTTTTATAGCCACTGTTTTCTGAAAGTCAACCCATTGAGTCATTCACTAATCTTGATCTTCTGAAGAGAGTTTAACCTCCACCTCATGCTTAAGCATGTCATGACCACTCAAGGGTCCCCCCTCCCTTCACAAAACATTAGATCTCATTTTCAGTAATGAATGAATTAAGCCAAGACACCCTCCCACCAACTCCATATTCCTCTTTAACCCACCTTCCCAACAGTGGCCAATAACTGAGCTTACCTTTTACTTTAATAACCAGATGACCCAAAAGTCAACAGATTGTCTTAGAGCCCCAAATAAACTTCCCGAACACTTGCATTTAGAACAAAACACAAGACATCCCAAAAGAGTTGAATATTTATTTAGAAAGTTTTGAATCAAAGGTTCAGCTGCTGCGACAATCCCACCTGAAAGCGGAAACAGTACAAATTCAACACGTGCAGGTGCACAAAATTGAGACGAGCTGAAACAAATTAAGAATAGACTTACCATGGAGTGGAAGCTATCAGCTACTCCAGCACCTTTTGTGTCCATGTTAATCTTGGAGAGCCAGCAGAGGGTTGAGAGTTGTCTAGGGAACTCAAAGCCTGAGCATAGGAATATGGTGATCTGAACGCTTGAGCAGAAGCCACCGAGTCTGAAGGGGTATACAGACTCCTTGAACCAGTTGAAGTCACACCACTCAAACTAGCACCATAGCTGGTTTGGGAAAAAGGCACATCTTGGTATCGGCTCTGAACGGGCTGGGCTGCAGTCACCTGTCGGCAAGTACTTTGGGAAGGTGTAGATATGCTGGTGAAAGGCCTGTAGTTTAATCCAGTTGTAGCTACTTCAGAACCGTAGTCATTTCTCAAGACACTTCCTACCACTTCAGTCAAAGAAGAATCCATTCTAATATTTTGGGAAGCAGCTTCAGGCGGGTAGCTACTCTGAGCTGGCTGGGATAAAGTTACTTGCTGGTAGCTGCTTGGGACAGGCTTAGAAATGCTGGTGGGGGGCCTAAAGCTTGAGGTATAGGAGGACACCCCGGAGCCTGTCCCCACACTAGAATCAAAGCCAACATTTTGGGAATAAAGGCCAGACCGATAGCTGCTCAGTACAGGCTGAGCTGAAGATATGCTCTGGGAAGCAGTTTGGACAGGCTTTTGCTGGTAGGTGCTTTGCACAGGCTGTGAAGCACTAGTAGAGGGCTTCAAGCTTGTGGTGTAAGAATATGCCCTTGAGCCACTTAATCCCACTGCACTAGAATCAAAGCCAACCTTTTGGGAAACAAAGCTAGGTGGAGAACTACGCCACACAGGCTGTGTGGAAGCTACCTGCTGGTATGCTGACTGGACAGGCTGGGCTGAAGATACTCTCTGGGAAGCAGATGGGACAGGCCAGGCTGAAGCCACCTGTTGGTAGCTGCTTGCTACAGGCTGGGATGAAGCAACCTGTTGGTAGCTGCTTGTTACAGGCTGGGATGAAGATACTCTCTGGGAAGCAGTTTGGACAGGCTGATCTGATGCTTTTTGCTGGTAGCCGCTTTGGACTGGCTTTGAAGTGCTAGTAGAGGGCTTAAAGCTTGAGGCGTATGGATGTGCCCTAGAAACAAAGCTGGATGGCAAAGTGCTCTGCACAGGCCGATATGAAACTCCCTGCTGGTACGTGCTTTGGGCAAGTCCTAGAGCGCCAACAGAGGGCTTATAGGTTGAAGTAGAGGAAACGTCCTGAGAGCTGTACAGACTCGAAGCACTTTATCCGGTTCCCACAGCACTAGAACCAAAGCCAACACTTGGGGAAGAAAGGCCAGACTGATAGCTGCTCTGTACAGGTTGAGCTGAAGATACTCTCTGGGAAGCAGATGGGACAGGCCGGGCTGAAACCACGTGTTGGTAGCTGCTCGCCCCAGGCTGGGCGGAAGCCACCTGTTGGTAGTTGCTCGCTACAGGCTGGGCGGAAGCCACCTGTTGGTAGCTGCTCGCTACAGGCTGGGCGGAAGATACTCTCTGGGAAGCAGATGGGAGAGGCTGGGTTGAAGCCACCTGATGGTAGCTGCTCGGGACAGGCTGGGGTGAAGCCACCTGTTGGTAGCTGCTCTTGACAGGCTGGGCTGAAGATACTCTCTGGGAAGCAGATGGGACAGGCTGGGCTAAAGCCACGTGTTGGTAGCTGCTCGCTACAGGCTGGGCGGACGATACTCTCTGGGAAGCAGATGGGACAGGCTGGGCTGAAGCCACGCGTTGGTAGCTGCTCGCTACAGGCTGGGCGGAAGCAACCTGTTGGTAGCTGCTCGCTTCAGGCCGGGCGGAAGCAACCTGTTCGTAGCCGCTCGCTACAGGCCGGACTGAAGCCACGTGTTGGTAGCCGCTCGCTACAGGCCGGGCTGAAGCTACCCGTCGGCAGCTGCTCTGGACAGGCCGGGCTGAACCTGCCTGCTGGTATGCTGTCTGCACAGACTGGTCTGAGGCTTGTTGGAAGGAGGTGCTTAGGGCAGGCTTAAGATCCCTAGTTAGTGGCTGAAAGCTTGAGGTGTAGGTAGTTCCCTGAAAACTGAATGCCCTTGAGCCTGCATTGGTCAAACTACTATCAAAGGCCTGAGTTTTTGAGAAGTCCTGGGTTTCCTCAAAATAAGCTTCTTGACTAGGCACAAATCCAGAATCAGAGCTTGTCTGAGCAGTAGTACTTTCAGTGCTCCCATCCTGAGCACCATCTTTTGTACAATGATGCCTGTAAACTAAGTATAGTTCACATTCAAAGCATGTAGTTTGTTAGAACTTTTCATCTTGCTAATGGAGAGTGAAAACTTACCACTTCCTGCATCAGCATAACTCAGTACTAGTAACAAAATCCTGTTGAAAACAGATATAATTAACAAAGAAAGCAAGCTGTTTTCTGTTAAATATCACTAAATGAAATCGACATACCACAAAGGCTTCCAGAGTGTTTCTGCCATTGCAAAAATCAAAGCTCCAAAAACAACCCTGGCCACCCTCAAAAACAGACAAATGTTTCTGTCCTACTTCTCCAAGCAGCCACATGTTCCTTTAATATCATCAAAATGCACCTGCCCCACCTCTCCCTATTGGCTGCTTGGATGACGTGCTCACATCACCTGTTTGTTGAGGTGATGAACAATTGACAGGTCCCAATTAGGCCTCATTACCTCATTGTTTTCAAAGCGCAAGACCTTGTGTTGCAAAAGTCTTTTAAATGTTCATTACTTAGTACCAGTTAAATGTGCTTTTTCATGAAAGAAATGCATTTGGGAAATGCTTTTTGAAGGATTTCTGCTCATTTCCAGTCAAGGATATTGCATTGCTAATAAACACATTATATGATAATCAAATCAAATCATGTTTATTTTCACATCACATTTACACAGATGGAAAGTGAGTGAAAATCTTAGATGCTTAGCCCCCTTATAGAATTTAAATACCATACCATAACAATGGAGGCGGCCTCCGGGCACGCCGTCTCCTGCCAGTTAAAAGCCTCGAACAGTTTCCCAAGCAACAGCTCTGTATGAGCCTGTGATGGGATGTACAGGGTGGTGACAGTGAGCCCTGAAATCTCTCTAGGCAGCCACATCGGTCTGCACGAGATGATTAGATATTCCAAGTCTGTGGAGCAGAAAGACTCGATGAAGTGCACATTCCTCTGATCACACCAAGCATTGCTGATCATAAAATATACACCTCCCCTTTGCTCTTCCCAGACAGGTCCTTTGTTCTGTCCATGCAGTGCACAGAGAAGCTCGCGGGCTCAATGACCTCGTTGGGAATCTCTGCTGATAGCCAGGACTCTGTGAGGCAGATGACACAGCAGCCCCGTGTCTCTCGCTGGAAAGAGATTCGTGCCCCGAGTTTGCCGATTTTGTTGTCCAGGGACTGCACGTTTGCCAGTAGTATGCTGGGGAGTAGGGGGCGACTAGCACGCCGTCTCAGCCTGACCAGAACGCAGGCTGTCCTGCCTCTTTTCCTGCGTCTGCGGCGTTTCCTCGGCCGGTCGGCCCAGATGAACGGTGCCTCTTTGAGGTTCCTGAACAATGGATCTGCGTTCAGGAATTCAAAGTCTGGTTTTCAGTGGGTGATCGTCAAACTGATTTCCACAAGTGTTTTTCTGTCATAAACGAATGTGCTGGCAACATCGACTGCAAAAGTGTCACAAATAAAAACAAAATTGCACAACAATCCGAAGTCAAGGGAGCTCGCAACACGGCAGCCGTGCTCGGCACCATCTTGGACAGGTTACTTTCATACATGTCAGTCACAAAAGGATGTCAGACAAAATAAGATGCCAGAATACCCATTTAATATGTCTTTTGGAAGATTGAGGGTGTCTGATTTCTGAGCGTACACTTGCAACAAAAATTTTGTGCAATTTTATATCACTACGTTGCCATCTAAAAGATTTTTGCTCAGTAAAAAGGTTTTAAACCTTCATGACTGCTGTTGCTTGATGAATCAGATTCAAAATTGATTTTCTTTTCAATTATATTGTTAGAGAAATATAGCACAGAGCAACTTTGGTTTAATCTTTATTTTATGAGATTAAAATATGAGGCAGACTACCTGTGATAATGAAAGCTAGTGGCAGTTAGTTACTGTAGGCTGCAGTTCTCCTCTGGATTCAGAACAAAAGCTCTATTCTTTTGCCCCTTTTCTTATGACACACCTGAATACATCAGTGGCAAGTTGGTGGTGGTGTCTAATAGAAAATGTATGATCCCAAAATCCTACTCCCTTCCACAAATTTCTGCGATTCTTAGAGAAATATTTCTTTCTGTGGGCATCTTTATTTGTGCAATGGGATCAAACTACACCTGTAACCTTCTTGCTCCAAAAGGGAATGCGTATTTCCAAGGCTGTAGCTATTTTTATAGCCACTGTTTTCTGAAAGTCAACCCATTGAGTCATTCACTAATCTTGATCTTCTGAAGAGAGTTTAACCTCCACCTCATGCTTAAGCATGTCATGACCACTCAAGGGTCCCCCCTCCCTTCACAAAACATTAGATCTCATTTTCAGTAATGAATGAATTAAGCCAAGACACCCTCCCACCAACTCCATATTCCTCTTTAACCCACCTTCCCAACAGTGGCCAATAACTGAGCTTACCTTTTACTTTAATAACCAGATGACCCAAAAGTCAACAGATTGTCTTAGAGCCCCAAATAAACTTCCCGAACACTTGCATTTAGAACAAAACACAAGACATCCCAAAAGAGTTGAATATTTATTTAGAAAGTTTTGAATCAAAGGTTCAGCTGCTGCGACAATCCCACCTGAAAGCGGAAACAGTACAAATTCAACACGTGCAGGTGCACAAAATTGAGACGAGCTGAAACAAATTAAGAATAGACTTACCATGGAGTGGAAGCTATCAGCTACTCCAGCACCTTTTGTGTCCATGTTAATCTTGGAGAGCCAGCAGAGGGTTGAGAGTTGTCTAGGGAACTCAAAGCCTGAGCATAGGAATATGGTGATCTGAACGCTTGAGCAGAAGCCACCGAGTCTGAAGGGGTATACAGACTCCTTGAACCAGTTGAAGTCACACCACTCAAACTAGCACCATAGCTGGTTTGGGAAAAAGGCACATCTTGGTATCGGCTCTGAACGGGCTGGGCTGCAGTCACCTGTCGGCAAGTACTTTGGGAAGGTGTAGATATGCTGGTGAAAGGCCTGTAGTTTAATCCAGTTGTAGCTACTTCAGAACCGTAGTCATTTCTCAAGACACTTCCTACCACTTCAGTCAAAGAAGAATCCATTCTAATATTTTGGGAAGCAGCTTCAGGCGGGTAGCTACTCTGAGCTGGCTGGGATAAAGTTACTTGCTGGTAGCTGCCTGGGACAGGCTGAGCTGAAGATATGCTCTGGGAAGCAGTTTGGACAGGCTTTTGCTGGTAGGTGCTTTGCACAGGCTGTGAAGCACTAGTAGAGGGCTTCAAGCTTGTGGTGTAAGAATATGCCCTTGAGCCACTTAATCCCACTGCACTAGAATCAAAGCCAACCTTTTGGGAAACAAAGCTAGGTGGAGAACTACTCCACACAGGCTGTGTGGAAGCTACCTGCTGGTATGCTGACTGGACAGGCTGGGCTGAAGATACTCTCTGGGAAGCAGATGGGACAGGCCAGGCTGAAGCCACCTGTTGGTAGCTGCTTGCTACAGGCTGGGATGAAGCCACCTGTTGGTAGCTGCTTGTTACAGGCTGGGCTGAAGATACTCTCTGGGAAGCAGTTTGGACAGGCTGATCTGATGCTTTTTGCTGGTAGCCGCTTTGGACTGGCTTTGAAGTGCTAGTAGAGGGCTTAAAGCTTGAGGCGTATGGATGTGCCCTAGAAACAAAGCTGGATGGCAAAGTGCTCTGCACAGGCCGATATGAAACTCCCTGCTGGTACGTGCCTTGGGCAGGTCCTAGAGCGCCAACAGAGGGCTTGTAGGTTGAAGTAGAGGAAACGTCCTGAGAGCTGTACAGATTCGAAGCACTTTGTCCGGTTCCCACAGCACTAGAACCAAAGCCAACACTTGGGGAAGAAAGGCCAGACTGATAGCTGCTCTGTACAGGTTGAGCTGAAGATACTCTCTGGGAAGCAGATGGGACAGGCCGGGCTGAAACCACGTGTTGGTAGCTGCTCACTACAGGCTGGGCGGAAGCCAACTGTTGGTAGCTGCTCTCTACAGGCTGGGCGGAAGATACTCTCCGGGAAGCATATGGGACAGGCTGGGCTGAAGCCACGCGTTGGTAGCTGCTCACTACAGGCTGGGCGGAAGCAACCTGCTGGTAGCTGCTCAGGACAGGCTGGGCTGAAGATGCTCTCTGGGAAGCAGATGGGAAAAGCGGGGCTGAAGCCACCTGTTGGTAGCTGCTCGCTCCAGGCTGGGCGGAAGCCACCTGTTGGTAGCTGCTCGCTCCAGGCTGGGCGGAAGCCACCTGTTGGTAGCTGCTCGCTCCAGGCTGGGCGGAAGCCACCTGTTGGTAGCTGCTCGCTCCAGGCTGGGCGGAAGCCACCTGTTGGTAGCTGCTCGCTCCAGCCTGGGCGGAAGCCACCTGTTGGTAGCTGCTCGCTCCAGCCTGGGCGGAAGCCACCTGTTGGTAGCTGCTCGCTCCAGGCTGGGCTGAAGCAACCTGTTGGTAGCTGCTCGCTCCAGGCCGGGCTGAAGATACTCTCTGGGAAGCAGATGGGACAGGCCAGGCTGAAGCCACCTGATGGTAGCTGCTCGGGACAGGCCGGGCGGAAGCCACCTGTTGGAAGCTGCTCGCTAGAGGTTGAGCTGAAGCAACCTGTTGGTAGCTGCTCGCTACAGGCCGGGCTGAAGATACTCTCTGGGAAGCAGATGGGACAGGCCAGGCTGAAGCCACCTGATGGTAGCTGCTCGGGACAGGCTGGGCGGAAGCCACCTGTTGGTAGCTGCTCGCTACAGGCTGGGCGGAAGCCACCTGTTGGTAGCTGCTCGCTACAGGCTGGGCGGAAGATATTCTCTGGGAAGCAGATGGGACAGGCTGGGGTGAAGCCACTTGTTGGTAGCTGCTCGCTACAGGCTGGGCGGACGATGCTCTCTGGGAAGCAGATGGGACAGGCTGGGCTGAAGCCACGCGTTGGTAGCTGCTCGCTACAGGCTGGGCGGAAGCAACCTGTTGGTAGCCGCTCGCTTCAGGCCGGGCGGAAGCAACCTGTTGGTAGCCGCTCGCTACAGGCCGGACTGAAGCCACGTGTTGGTAGCCGCTCGCTACAGGCCGGGCTGAAGCTACCCGTCGGCAGCTGCTCTGGACAGGCCGGGCTGAACCTGCCTGCTGGTATGCTGTCTGCACAGACTGGTCTGAGGCTTGTTGGAAGGAGGTGCTTAGGGCAGGCTTAAGATCCCTAGTTAGTGGCTGAAAGCTTGAGGTGTAGGTAGTTCCCTGAAAACTGAATGCCCTTGAGCCTGCATTGGTCAAACTACTATCAAAGGCCTGAGTTTTTGAGAAGTCCTGGGTTTCCTCAAAATAAGCTTCTTGACTAGGCACAAATCCAGAATCAGAGCTTGTCTGAGCAGTAGTACTTTCAGTGCTCCCATCCTGAGCACCATCTTTTGTACAATGATGCCTGTAAACTAAGTATAGTTCACATTCAAAGCATGTAGTTTGTTAGAACTTTTCATCTTGCTAATGGAGAGTGAAAACTTACCACTTCCTGCATCAGCATAACTCAGTACTAGTAACAAAATCCTGTTGAAAACAGATATAATTAACAAAGAAAGCAAGCTGTTTTCTGTTAAATATCACTAAATGAAATCGACATACCACAAAGGCTTCCAGAGTGTTTCTGCCATTGCAAAAATCAAAGCTCCAAAAACAACCCTGGCCACCCTCAAAAACAGACAAATGTTTCTGTCCTACTTCTCCAAGCAGCCACATGTTCCTTTAATATCATCAAAATGCACCTGCCCCACCTCTCCCTATTGGCTGCTTGGATGACGTGCTCACATCACCTGTTTGTTGAGGTGATGAACAATTGACAGGTCCCAATTAGGCCTCATTACCTCATTGTTTTCAAAGCGCAAGACCTTGTGTTGCAAAAGTCTTTTAAATGTTCATTACTTAGTACCAGTTAAATGTGCTTTTTCATGAAAGAAATGCATTTGGGAAATGCTTTTTG
The DNA here is from genome assembly GCF_015220715.1 of Pygocentrus nattereri. Lineage (NCBI taxonomy): Eukaryota > Metazoa > Chordata > Actinopteri > Characiformes > Serrasalmidae > Pygocentrus > Pygocentrus nattereri. The sequence continues at coordinate 1,757,044 of NC_051231.1, read as the reverse complement.
AAGGATTTCTGCTCATTTCCAGTCAAGGATATTGCATTGCTAATAAACACATTATATGATAATCAAATCAAATCATGTTTATTTTCACATCACATTTACACAGATGGAAAGTGAGTGAAAATCTTAGATGCTTAGCCCCCTTATAGAATTTAAATACCATACCATAACAATGGAGGCGGCCTCCGGGCACGCCGTCTCCTGCCAGTTAACAGCCTCGAACAGTTTCCCAAGCAACAGCTCTGTATGAGCCTGTGATGGGATGTACAGGGTGGTGACAGTGAGCCCTGAAATCTCTCTAGGCAGCCACATCGGTCTGCACGAGATGATTAGATATTCCAAGTCTGTGGAGCAGAAAGACTCGATGAAGTGCACATTCCTCTGATCACACCAAGCATTGCTGATCATAAAATATACACCTCCCCTTTGCTCTTCCCAGACAGGTCCTTTGTTCTGTCCATGCAGTGCACAGAGAAGCTCGCGGGCTCAATGACCTCGTTGGGAATCTCTGCTGATAGCCAGGACTCTGTGAGGCAGATGACACAGCAGCCCCGTGTCTCTCGCTGGAAAGAGATTCGTGCCCCGAGTTTGCCGATTTTGTTGTCCAGGGACTGCACGTTTGCCAGTAGTATGCTGGGGAGTAGGGGGCGACTAGCACGCCGTCTCAGCCTGACCAGAACGCAGGCTGTCCTGCCTCTTTTCCTGCGTCTGCGGCGTTTCCTCGGCCGGTCGGCCCAGATGAACGGTGCCTCTTTGAGGTTCCTGAACAATGGATCTGCGTTCAGGAATTCAAAGTCTGGTTTTCAGTGGGTGATCGTCAAACTGATTTCCACAAGTGTTTTTCTGTCATAAACGAATGTGCTGGCAACATCGACTGCAAAAGTGTCACAAATAAAAACAAAATTGCACAACAATCCGAAGTCAAGGGAGCTCGCAACACGGCAGCCGTGCTCGGCACCATCTTGGACAGGTTACTTTCATACATGTCAGTCACAAAAGGATGTCAGACAAAATAAGATGCCAGAATACCCATTTAATATGTCTTTTGGAAGATTGAGGGTGTCTGATTTCTGAGCGTACACTTGCAACAAAAATTTTGTGCAATTTTATATCACTACGTTGCCATCTAAAAGATTTTTGCTCAGTAAAAAGGTTTTAAACCTTCATGACTGCTGTTGCTTGATGAATCAGATTCAAAATTGATTTTCTTTTCAATTATATTGTTAGAGAAATATAGCACAGAGCAACTTTGGTTTAATCTTTATTTTATGAGATTAAAATATGAGGCAGACTACCTGTGATAATGAAAGCTAGTGGCAGTTAGTTACTGTAGGCTGCAGTTCTCCTCTGGATTCAGAACAAAAGCTCTATTCTTTTGCCCCTTTTCTTATGACACACCTGAATACATCAGTGGCAAGTTGGTGGTGGTGTCTAATAGAAAATGTATGATCCCAAAATCCTACTCCCTTCCACAAATTTCTGCGATTCTTAGAGAAATATTTCTTTCTGTGGGCATCTTTATTTGTGCAATGGGATCAAACTACACCTGTAACCTTCTTGCTCCAAAAGGGAATGCGTATTTCCAAGGCTGTAGCTATTTTTATAGCCACTGTTTTCTGAAAGTCAACCCATTGAGTCATTCACTAATCTTGATCTTCTGAAGAGAGTTTAACCTCCACCTCATGCTTAAGCATGTCATGACCACTCAAGGGTCCCCCCTCCCTTCACAAAACATTAGATCTCATTTTCAGTAATGAATGAATTAAGCCAAGACACCCTCCCACCAACTCCATATTCCTCTTTAACCCACCTTCCCAACAGTGGCCAATAACTGAGCTTACCTTTTACTTTAATAACCAGATGACCCAAAAGTCAACAGATTGTCTTAGAGCCCCAAATAAACTTCCCGAACACTTGCATTTAGAACAAAACACAAGACATCCCAAAAGAGTTGAATATTTATTTAGAAAGTTTTGAATCAAAGGTTCAGCTGCTGCGACAATCCCACCTGAAAGCGGAAACAGTACAAATTCAACACGTGCAGGTGCACAAAATTGAGACGAGCTGAAACAAATTAAGAATAGACTTACCATGGAGTGGAAGCTATCAGCTACTCCAGCACCTTTTGTGTCCATGTTAATCTTGGAGAGCCAGCAGAGGGTTGAGAGTTGTCTAGGGAACTCAAAGCCTGAGCATAGGAATATGGTGATCTGAACGCTTGAGCAGAAGCCACCGAGTCTGAAGGGGTATACAGACTCCTTGAACCAGTTGAAGTCACACCACTCAAACTAGCACCATAGCTGGTTTGGGAAAAAGGCACATCTTGGTATCGGCTCTGAACGGGCTGGGCTGCAGTCACCTGTCGGCAAGTACTTTGGGAAGGTGTAGATATGCTGGTGAAAGGCCTGTAGTTTAATCCAGTTGTAGCTACTTCAGAACCGTAGTCATTTCTCAAGACACTTCCTACCACTTCAGTCAAAGAAGAATCCATTCTAATATTTTGGAAAGCAGCTTCAGGCGGGTAGCTACTCTGAGCTGGATGGGATAAAGTTACTTGCTGGTAGCTGCTTGGGACAGGCTTAGAAATGCTGGTGGGGGGCCTAAAGCTTGAGGTATAGGAGGACACCCCGGAGCCTCTCCCCGCACTAGAATCAAAGCCAACCTTTTGGGAAACAAAGCTAGGTGGAGAACTACTCCACACAGGCTGTGTGGAAGCTACCTGCTGGTATGCTGACTGGACAGGCTGGGCTGAAGATACTCTCTGGGAAGCAGATGGGACAGGCCAGGCTGAAGCCACCTGTTGGTAGCTGCTTGCTACAGGCTGGGATGAAGCAACCTGTTGGTAGCTGCTTGTTACAGGCTGGGATGAAGATACTCTCTGGGAAGCAGTTTGGACAGGCTGATCTGATGCTTTTTGCTGGTAGCCGCTTTGGACTGGCTTTGAAGTGCTAGTAGAGGGCTTAAAGCTTGAGGCGTATGGATATGCCCTAGAAACAAAGCTGGATGGCAAAGTGCTCTGCACAGGCCGATATGAAACTCCCTGCTGGTACGTGCTTTGGGCAGGTCCTAGAGCGCCAACAGAGGGCTTGTAGGTTGAAGTAGAGGAAACGTCCTGAGAGCTGTACAGACTCGAAGCACTTTGTCCGGTTCCCACAGCACTAGAACCAAAGCCAACACTTGGGGAAGAAAGGCCAGACTGATAGCTGCTCTGTACAGGTTGAGCTGAAGATACTCTCTGGGAAGCAGATGGGACAGGCTGGGCTGAAGCCACGCGTTGGTAGCTGCTCACTACAGGCTGGGCGGAAGCAACCTGCTGGTAGCTGCTCGCTACAGGCTGGGCGGAAGATACTCTCTGGGAAGCAGATGGGACAGGCTGGGCTGAAGCCACGCGTTGGTAGCTGCTCACTACAGGCTGGGCGGAAGCAACCTGCTGGTAGCTGCTCAGGACAGGCTGGGCTGAAGATGCTCTCTGGGAAGCAGATGGGAAAAGCGGGGCTGAAGCCACCTTTTGGTAACTACTCGCTACAGGCTGGGCTGAAGATACTCTCTGGGAAGCAGATGGGAAAGGCGGGGCGGAAGCCACGTGTTGGTAGCTGCTCGCTCCAGGCTGGGCGGAAGCCACCTGTTGGTAGCTGCTCGCTCCAGGCTGGGCTGAAGATGCTCTCTGGGAAGCAGATGGGAAAAGCGGGGTTGAAGCCACCTTTTGGTAACTGCTCGCTACAGGTTGAGCTGAAGCCACCTGTTGGTAGCTGCTCGCTCCAGGCTGGGCGGAAGCCACCTGTTGGTAGCTGCTCGCTCCAGGCTGGGCGGAAGCCACCTGTTGGTAGCTGCTCGCTCCAGGCTGGGCGGAAGATGCTCTCTGGGAAGCAGATGGGAAAAGCGGGGCTGAAGCCACCTGTTGGAAGCTGCTCGCTAGAGGTTGAGCTGAAGCAACCTGTTGGTAGCTGCTCGCTACAGGCTGGGCTGAAGATACTTTCTGGGAAGCAGATGGGACAGGCCAGGCTGAAGCCACCTTTTGGTAGCTGCTCGCTACAGGTTGAGCTGAAGACACGTGTTGGTAGCTGCTCGCTACAGGCTGGGCGGAAGCCACCTGTTGGTAGCTGCTCGCTACAGGCTGGGCGGAAGCCACCTGTTGGTAGCTGCTCGCTACAGGCTGGGCGGAAGCCACCTGTTGGTAGCTGCTCGCTAGAGGTTGAGCTGAAGCAACCTGTTGGTAGCTGCTCGCTACAGGCTGGGCTGAAGATACTCTCTGGGAAGCAGATGGGACAGGCCAGGCTGAAGCCACCTTTTGGTAGCTGCTCGCTACAGGCTGGGCGGAAGCCACCTGTTGGTAGCTGCTCGCTACAGGCTGGGCGGAAGCCACCTGTTGGTAGCTGCTCGCTACAGGCTGGGCGGAAGATACTCTCTGGGAAGCAGATGGGACAGGCTGGGTTGAAGCCACCTGATGGTAGCTGCTCGGGACAGGCTGGGCGGAAGCCACCTGTTGGTAGCCGCTCGCTTCAGGCCGGGCGGAAGCAACCTGTTGGTAGCCGCTCGCTTCAGGCCGGGCGGAAGCAACCTGTTGGTAGCCGCTCGCTACAGGCCGGACTGAAGCCACGTGTTGGTAGCCGCTCGCTACAGGCCGGGCTGAAGCTACCCGTCGGCAGCTGCTCTGGACAGGCCGGGCTGAACCTGCCTGCTGGTATGCTGTCTGCACAGACTGGTCTGAGGCTTGTTGGAAGGAGGTGCTTAGGGCAGGCTTAAGATCCCTAGTTAGTGGCTGAAAGCTTGAGGTGTAGGTAGTTCCCTGAAAACTGAATGCCCTTGAGCCTGCATTGGTCAAACTACTATCAAAGGCCTGAGTTTTTGAGAAGTCCTGGGTTTCCTCAAAATAAGCTTCTTGACTAGGCACAAATCCAGAATCAGAGCTTGTCTGAGCAGTAGTACTTTCAGTGCTCCCATCCTGAGCACCATCTTTTGTACAATGATGCCTGTAAACTAAGTATAGTTCACATTCAAAGCATGTAGTTTGTTAGAACTTTTCATCTTGCTAATGGAGAGTGAAAACTTACCACTTCCTGCATCAGCATAACTCAGTACTAGTAACAAAATCCTGTTGAAAACAGATATAATTAACAAAGAAAGCAAGCTGTTTTCTGTTAAATATCACTAAATGAAATCGACATACCACAAAGGCTTCCAGAGTGTTTCTGCCATTGCAAAAATCAAAGCTCCAAAAACAACCCTGGCCACCCTCAAAAACAGACAAATGTTTCTGTCCTACTTCTCCAAGCAGCCACATGTTCCTTTAATATCATCAAAATGCACCTGCCCCACCTCTCCCTATTGGCTGCTTGGATGACGTGCTCACATCACCTGTTTGTTGAGGTGATGAACAATTGACAGGTCCCAATTAGGCCTCATTACCTCATTGTTTTCAAAGCGCAAGACCTTGTGTTGCAAAAGTCTTTTAAATGTTCATTACTTAGTACCAGTTAAATGTGCTTTTTCATGAAAGAAATGCATTTGGGAAATGCTTTTTGAAGGATTTCTGCTCATTTCCAGTCAAGGATATTGCATTGCTAATAAACACATTATATGATAATCAAATCAAATCATGTTTATTTTCACATCACATTTACACAGATGGAAAGTGAGTGAAAATCTTAGATGCTTAGCCCCCTTATAGAATTTAAATACCATACCATAACAATGGAGGCGGCCTCCGGGCACGCCGTCTCCTGCCAGTTAACAGCCTCGAACAGTTTCCCAAGCAACAGCTCTGTATGAGCCTGTGATGGGATGTACAGGGTGGTGACAGTGAGCCCTGAAATCTCTCTAGGCAGCCACATCGGTCTGCACGAGATGATTAGATATTCCAAGTCTGTGGAGCAGAAAGACTCGATGAAGTGCACATTCCTCTGATCACACCAAGCATTGCTGATCATAAAATATACACCTCCCCTTTGCTCTTCCCAGACAGGTCCTTTGTTCTGTCCATGCAGTGCACAGAGAAGCTCGCGGGCTCAATGACCTCGTTGGGAATCTCTGCTGATAGCCAGGACTCTGTGAGGCAGATGACACAGCAGCCCCGTGTCTCTCGCTGGAAAGAGATTCGTGCCCCGAGTTTGCCGATTTTGTTGTCCAGGGACTGCACGTTTGCCAGTAGTATGCTGGGGAGTAGGGGGCGACTAGCACGCCGTCTCAGCCTGACCAGAACGCAGGCTGTCCTGCCTCTTTTCCTGCGTCTGCGGCGTTTCCTCGGCCGGTCGGCCCAGATGAACGGTGCCTCTTTGAGGTTCCTGAACAATGGATCTGCGTTCAGGAATTCAAAGTCTGGTTTTCAGTGGGTGATCGTCAAACTGATTTCCACAAGTGTTTTTCTGTCATAAACGAATGTGCTGGCAACATCGACTGCAAAAGTGTCACAAATAAAAACAAAATTGCACAACAATCCGAAGTCAAGGGAGCTCGCAACACGGCAGCCGTGCTCGGCACCATCTTGGACAGGTTACTTTCATACATGTCAGTCACAAAAGGATGTCAGACAAAATAAGATGCCAGAATACCCATTTAATATGTCTTTTGGAAGATTGAGGGTGTCTGATTTCTGAGCGTACACTTGCAACAAAAATTTTGTGCAATTTTATATCACTACGTTGCCATCTAAAAGATTTTTGCTCAGTAAAAAGGTTTTAAACCTTCATGACTGCTGTTGCTTGATGAATCAGATTCAAAATTGATTTTCTTTTCAATTATATTGTTAGAGAAATATAGCACAGAGCAACTTTGGTTTAATCTTTATTTTATGAGATTAAAATATGAGGCAGACTACCTGTGATAATGAAAGCTAGTGGCAGTTAGTTACTGTAGGCTGCAGTTCTCCTCTGGATTCAGAACAAAAGCTCTATTCTTTTGCCCCTTTTCTTATGACACACCTGAATACATCAGTGGCAAGTTGGTGGTGGTGTCTAATAGAAAATGTATGATCCCAAAATCCTACTCCCTTCCACAAATTTCTGCGATTCTTAGAGAAATATTTCTTTCTGTGGGCATCTTTATTTGTGCAATGGGATCAAACTACACCTGTAACCTTCTTGCTCCAAAAGGGAATGCGTATTTCCAAGGCTGTAGCTATTTTTATAGCCACTGTTTTCTGAAAGTCAACCCATTGAGTCATTCACTAATCTTGATCTTCTGAAGAGAGTTTAACCTCCACCTCATGCTTAAGCATGTCATGACCACTCAAGGGTCCCCCCTCCCTTCACAAAACATTAGATCTCATTTTCAGTAATGAATGAATTAAGCCAAGACACCCTCCCACCAACTCCATATTCCTCTTTAACCCACCTTCCCAACAGTGGCCAATAACTGAGCTTACCTTTTACTTTAATAACCAGATGACCCAAAAGTCAACAGATTGTCTTAGAGCCCCAAATAAACTTCCCGAACACTTGCATTTAGAACAAAACACAAGACATCCCAAAAGAGTTGAATATTTATTTAGAAAGTTTTGAATCAAAGGTTCAGCTGCTGCGACAATCCCACCTGAAAGCGGAAACAGTACAAATTCAACACGTGCAGGTGCACAAAATTGAGACGAGCTGAAACAAATTAAGAATAGACTTACCATGGAGTGGAAGCTATCAGCTACTCCAGCACCTTTTGTGTCCATGTTAATCTTGGAGAGCCAGCAGAGGGTTGAGAGTTGTCTAGGGAACTCAAAGCCTGAGCATAGGAATATGGTGATCTGAACGCTTGAGCAGAAGCCACCGAGTCTGAAGGGGTATACAGACTCCTTGAACCAGTTGAAGTCACACCACTCAAACTAGCACCATAGCTGGTTTGGGAAAAAGGCACATCTTGGTATCGGCTCTGAACGGGCTGGGCTGCAGTCACCTGTCGGCAAGTACTTTGGGAAGGTGTAGATATGCTGGTGAAAGGCCTGTAGTTTAATCCAGTTGTAGCTACTTCAGAACCGTAGTCATTTCTCAAGACACTTCCTACCACTTCAGTCAAAGAAGAATCCATTCTAATATTTTGGGAAGCAGCTTCAGGCAGGTAGCTACTCTGAGCTGGCTGGGATAAAGTTACTTGCTGGTAGCTGCCTGGGACAGGCTGAGCTGAAGATATGCTCTGGGAAGCAGTTTGGACAGGCTTTTGCTGGTAGGTGCTTTGCACAGGCTGTGAAGCACTAGTAGAGGGCTTCAAGCTTGTGGTGTAAGAATATGCCCTTGAGCCACTTAATCCCACTGCACTAGAATCAAAGCCAACCTTTTGGGAAACAAAGCTAGGTGGAGAACTACTCCACACAGGCTGTGTGGAAGCTACCTGCTGGTATGCTGACTGGACAGGCTGGGCTGAAGATACTCTCTGGGAAGCAGATGGGACAGGCCAGGCTGAAGCCACCTGTTGGTAGCTGCTTGCTACAGGCTGGGATGAAGCCACCTGTTGGTAGCTGCTTGTTACAGGCTGGGCTGAAGATACTCTCTGGGAAGCAGTTTGGACAGGCTGATCTGATGCTTTTTGCTGGTAGCCGCTTTGGACTGGCTTTGAAGTGCTAGTAGAGGGCTTAAAGCTTGAGGCGTATGGATGTGCCCTAGAAACAAAGCTGGATGGCAAAGTGCTCTGCACAGGCCGATATGAAACTCCCTGCTGGTACGTGCTTTGGGCAGGTCCTAGAGCGCCAACAGAGGGCTTGTAGGTTGAAGTAGAGGAAACGTCCTGAGAGCTGTACAGACTCGAAGCACTTTGTCCGGTTCCCACAGCACTAGAACCAAAGCCAACACTTGGGGAAGAAAGGCCAGACTGATAGCTGCTCTGTACAGGTTGAGCTGAAGATACTCTCTGGGAAGCAGATGGGACAGGCCGGGCTGAAGCCACGTGTTGGTAGCTGCTCACTACAGGCTGGGCGGAAGCCAACTGTTGGTAGCTGCTCTCTACAGGCTGGGCGGAAGATACTCTCCGGGAAGCAGATGGGACAGGCTGGGCTGAAGCCACGCGTTGGTAGCTGCTCACTACAGGCTGGGCGGAAGCAACCTGCTGGTAGCTGCTCAGGACAGGCTGGGCTGAAGATGCTCTCTGGGAAGCAGATGGGAAAAGCGGGGCTGAAGCCACCTGTTGGTAGCTGCTCGCTCCAGGCTGGGCGGAAGCCACCTGTTGGTAGCTGCTCGCTCCAGGCTGGGCGGAAGCCACCTGTTGGTAGCTGCTCGCTCCAGGCTGGGCGGAAGCCACCTGTTGGTAGCTGCTCGCTCCAGCCTGGGCGGAAGCCACCTGTTGGTAGCTGCTCGCTCCAGCCTGGGCGGAAGCCACCTGTTGGTAGCTGCTCGCTCCAGGCTGGGCTGAAGCAACCTGTTGGTAGCTGCTCGCTACAGGCCGGGCTGAAGATACTCTCTGGGAAGCAGATGGGACAGGCCAGGCTGAAGCCACCTGATGGTAGCTGCTCGGGACAGGCCGGGCGGAAGCCACCTGTTGGAAGCTGCTCGCTAGAGGTTGAGCTGAAGCAACCTGTTGGTAGCTGCTCGCTACAGGCCGGGCTGAAGATACTCTCTGGGAAGCAGATGGGACAGGCCAGGCTGAAGCCACCTGATGGTAGCTGCTCGGGACAGGCTGGGCGGAAGCCACCTGTTGGTAGCTGCTCGCTACAGGCTGGGCGGAAGCCACCTGTTGGTAGCTGCTCGCTACAGGCTGGGCGGAAGCCACCTGTTGGTAGCTGCTCGGGACAGGCTGGGCGGAAGATATTCTCTGGGAAGCAGATGGGACAGGCTGGGGTGAAGCCACTTGTTGGTAGCTGCTCGCTACAGGCTGGGCGGACGATGCTCTCTGGGAAGCAGATGGGACAGGCTGGGCTGAAGCCACGCGTTGGTAGCTGCTCGCTACAGGCTGGGCGGAAGCAACCTGTTGGTAGCCGCTCGCTACAGGCCGGACTGAAGCCACGTGTTGGTAGCCGCTCGCTACAGGCCGGGCTGAAGCTACCCGTCGGCAGCTGCTCTGGACAGGCCGGGCTGAACCTGCCTGCTGGTATGCTGTCTGCACAGACTGGTCTGAGGCTTGTTGGAAGGAGGTGCTTAGGGCAGGCTTAAGATCCCTAGTTAGTGGCTGAAAGCTTGAGGTGTAGGTAGTTCCCTGAAAACTGAATGCCCTTGAGCCTGCATTGGTCAAACTACTATCAAAGGCCTGAGTTTTTGAGAAGTCCTGGGTTTCCTCAAAATAAGCTTCTTGACTAGGCACAAATCCAGAATCAGAGCTTGTCTGAGCAGTAGTACTTTCAGTGCTCCCATCCTGAGCACCATCTTTTGTACAATGATGCCTGTAAACTAAGTATAGTTCACAATCAAAACATGTAGTTTGTTAGAACTTTTCATCTTGCTAATGGAGAGTGAAAACTTACCACTTCCTGCATCAGCATAACTCAGTACTAGTAACAAAATCCTGTTGAAAACAGATATAATTAACAAAGAAAGCAAGCTGTTTTCTGTTAAATATCACTAAATGAAATCAACATACCACAAAGGCTTCCAGAGTGTTTCTGCCATTGCAAAAATCAAAGCTCCAAAAACAACCCTGGCCACCCTCAAAAACAGACAAATGTTTCTGTCCTACTTCTCCAAGCAGCCACATGTTCCTTTAATATCATCAAAATGCACCTGCCCCACCTCTCCCTATTGGCTGCTTGGATGACGTGCTCACATCACCTGTTTGTTGAGGTGATGAACAATTGACAGGTCCCAATTAGGCCTCATTACCTCATTGTTTTCAAAGCGCAAGACCTTGTGTTGCAAAAGTCTTTTAAATGTTCATTACTTAGTACCAGTTAAATGTGCTTTTTCATGAAAGAAATGCATTTGGGAAATGCTTTTTGAAGGATTTCTGCTCATTTCCAGTCAAGGATATTGCATTGCTAATAAACACATTATATGATAATCAAATCAAATCATGTTTATTTTCACATCACATTTACACAGATGGAAAGTGAGTGAAAATCTTAGATGCTTAGCCCCCTTATAGAATTTAAATACCATACCATAACAATGGAGGCGGCCTCCGGGCACGCCGTCTCCTGCCAGTTAACAGCCTCGAACAGTTTCCCAAGCAACAGCTCTGTATGAGCCTGTGATGGGATGTACAGGGTGGTGACAGTGAGCCCTGAAATCTCTCTAGGCAGCCACATCGGTCTGCACGAGATGATTAGATATTCCAAGTCTGTGGAGCAGAAAGACTCGATGAAGTGCACATTCCTCTGATCACACCAAGCATTGCTGATCATAAAATATACACCTCCCCTTTGCTCTTCCCAGACAGGTCCTTTGTTCTGTCCATGCAGTGCACAGAGAAGCTCGCGGGCTCAATGACCTCGTTGGGAATCTCTGCTGATAGCCAGGACTCTGTGAGGCAGATGACACAGCAGCCCCGTGTCTCTCGCTGGAAAGAGATTCGTGCCCCGAGTTTGCCGATTTTGTTGTCCAGGGACTGCACGTTTGCCAGTAGTATGCTGGGGAGTAGGGGGCGACTAGCACGCCGTCTCAGCCTGACCAGAACGCAGGCTGTCCTGCCTCTTTTCCTGCGTCTGCGGCGTTTCCTCGGCCGGTCGGCCCAGATGAACGGTGCCTCTTTGAGGTTCCTGAACAATGGATCTGCGTTCAGGAATTCAAAGTCTGGTTTTCAGTGGGTGATCGTCAAACTGATTTCCACAAGTGTTTTTCTGTCATAAACGAATGTGCTGGCAACATTGACTGCAAAAGTGTCACAAATAAAAACAAAATTGCACAACAATCCGAAGTCAAGGGAGCTCGCAACACGGCAGCCGTGCTCGGCACCATCTTGGACAGGTTACTTTCATACATGTCAGTCACAAAAGGATGTCAGACAAAATAAGATGCCAGAATACCCATTTAATATGTCTTTTGGAAGATTGAGGGTGTCTGATTTCTGAGCGTACACTTGCAACAAAAATTTTGTGCAATTTTATATCACTACGTTGCCATCTAAAAGATTTTTGCTCAGTAAAAAGGTTTTAAACCTTCATGACTGCTGTTGCTTGATGAATCAGATTCAAAATTGATTTTCTTTTCAATTATATTGTTAGAGAAATATAGCACAGAGCAACTTTGGTTTAATCTTTATTTTATGAGATTAAAATATGAGGCAGACTACCTGTGATAATGAAAGCTAGTGGCAGTTAGTTACTGTAGGCTGCAGTTCTCCTCTGGATTCAGAACAAAAGCTCTATTCTTTTGCCCCTTTTCTTATGACACACCTGAATACATCAGTGGCAAGTTGGTGGTGGTGTCTAATAGAAAATGTATGATCCCAAAATCCTACTCCCTTCCACAAATTTCTGCGATTCTTAGAGAAATATTTCTTTCTGTGGGCATCTTTATTTGTGCAATGGGATCAAACTACACCTGTAACCTTCTTGCTCCAAAAGGGAATGCGTATTTCCAAGGCTGTAGCTATTTTTATAGCCACTGTTTTCTGAAAGTCAACCCATTGAGTCATTCACTAATCTTGATCTTCTGAAGAGAGTTTAACCTCCACCTCATGCTTAAGCATGTCATGACCACTCAAGGGTCCCCCCTCCCTTCACAAAACATTAGATCTCATTTTCAGTAATGAATGAATTAAGCCAAGACACCCTCCCACCAACTCCATATTCCTCTTTAACCCACCTTCCCAACAGTGGCCAATAACTGAGCTTACCTTTTACTTTAATAACCAGATGACCCAAAAGTCAACAGATTGTCTTAGAGCCCCAAATAAACTTCCCGAACACTTGCATTTAGAACAAAACACAAGACATCCCAAAAGAGTTGAATATTTATTTAGAAAGTTTTGAATCAAAGGTTCAGCTGCTGCGACAATCCCACCTGAAAGCGGAAACAGTACAAATTCAACACGTGCAGGTGCACAAAATTGAGACGAGCTGAAACAAATTAAGAATAGACTTACCATGGAGTGGAAGCTATCAGCTACTCCAGCACCTTTTGTGTCCATGTTAATCTTGGAGAGCCAGCAGAGGGTTGAGAGTTGTCTAGGGAACTCAAAGCCTGAGCATAGGAATATGGTGATCTGAACGCTTGAGCAGAAGCCACCGAGTCTGAAGGGGTATACAGACTCCTTGAACCAGTTGAAGTCACACCACTCAAACTAGCACCATAGCTGGTTTGGGAAAAAGGCACATCTTGGTATCGGCTCTGAACGGGCTGGGCTGCAGTCACCTGTCGGCAAGTACTTTGGGAAGGTGTAGATATGCTGGTGAAAGGCCTGTAGTTTAATCCAGTTGTAGCTACTTCAGAACCGTAGTCATTTCTCAAGACACTTCCTACCACTTCAGTCAAAGAAGAATCCATTCTAATATTTTGGGAAGCAGCTTCAGGCGGGTAGCTACTCTGAGCTGGCTGGGATAAAGTTACTTGCTGGTAGCTGCTTGGGACAGGCTTAGAAATGCTGGTGGGGGGCCTAAAGCTTGAGGTATAGGAGGACACCCCGGAGCCTGTCCCCGCACTAGAATCAAAGCCAACATTTTGGGAATAAAGGCCAGACCGATAGCTGCTCAGTACAGGCTGAGCTGAAGATATGCTCTGGGAAGCAGTTTGGACAGGCTTTTGCTGGTAGGTGCTTTGCACAGGCTGTGAAGCACTAGTAGATGGCTTCAAGCTTGTGGTGTAAGAATATGCCCTTGAGCCACTTAATCCCACTGCACTAGAATCAAAGCCAACCTTTTGGGAAACAAAGCTAGGTGGAGAACTACGCCACACAGGCTGTGTGGAAGCTACCTGCTGGTATGCTGACTGGACAGGCTGGGCTGAAGATACTCTCTGGGAAGCAGATGGGACAGGCCAGGCTGAAGCCACCTGTTGGTAGCTGCTTGCTACAGGCTGGGATGAAGCAACCTGTTGGTAGCTGCTCGCTCCAGGCTGGGCGGAAGCCACCTGTTGGTAGCTGCTCGCTCCAGGCTGGGCTGAAGATACTCTCTGGGAAGCAGATGGGACAGGCCAGGCTGAAGCCACCTGTTGGTAGCTGCTTGTTACAGGCTGGGCTGAAGATACTCTCTGGGAAGCAGTTTGGACAGGCTGATCTGATGCTTTTTGCTGGTAGCTGCTTTGGACTGCCTTTGAAGTGCTAGTAGAGGGCTTAAAGCTTGAGGCGTATGGATATGCCCTAGAAACAAAGCTGGATGGCAAAGTGCTCTGCACAGGCCGATATGAAACTCCCTGCTGGTACGTGCTTTGGGCAGGTCCTAGAGCACCAACAGAGGGCTTGTAGGTTGAAGTAGAGGAAACGTCCTGAGAGCTGTACAGACTCGAAGCACTTTGTCCGGTTCCCACAGCACTAGAACCAAAGCCAACACTTGGGGAAGAAAGGTCAGACTGATAGCTGCTCTGTACAGGTTGAGCTGAAGATACTCTCTGGGAAGCAGATGGGACAGGCCGGGCTGAAGCCACGTGTTGGTAGCTGCTCGCTACAGGCTGGGCAGAAGCAACCTGTTGGTAGCTGCTCTGGATAGGCTGGGCTGAAGATACTCTCTGGGAAGCAGATGGGACAGGCCAGGCTGAAGCCACGTGTTGGTAGCTGTTCGCTACAGGCTGGGCAGAAGATACTCTCTGGGAAGCAGATGGGAAAAGCGGGGCTGAAGCCACCTGTTGGTAGCTGCTCACTACAGGTTGAGCTGAAGCAACCTGTTGGTAGCTACTCGCTACAGGCTGGGCTGAAGATGCTCTCTGGGAAGCAGATGGGACAGGCCGGGCTGAAGCCACATGTTGGTAGCTGCTCGCTACAGGCTGGGCAGAAGATGCTCTCTGGGAAGCAGATGGGACAGGCTGGGCGGAAGCCACCTGTTGGTAGCTGCTCTGGACAGGCTGGGCGGAAGCCACCTGTTGGTAGCTGCTCTGGACAGGCTGGGCGGAAGCCACCTGTTGGTAGCTGCTCTGGACAGGCTGGGCGGAAGCCACCTGTTGGTAGCTGCTCTGGACAGGCTGGGCGGAAGCCACCTGTTGGTAGCTGCTCTGGACAGGCTGGGCGGAAGCCACCTGTTGGTAGCTGCTCTGGACAGGCTGGGCGGAAGCCACCTGTTGGTAGCTGCTCTGGACAGG
This sequence comes from Pygocentrus nattereri, assembly GCF_015220715.1. NCBI lineage: Eukaryota > Metazoa > Chordata > Actinopteri > Characiformes > Serrasalmidae > Pygocentrus > Pygocentrus nattereri. The sequence continues at coordinate 1,741,976 of NC_051231.1, read as the reverse complement.
CTGGGCGGAAGCCACCTGTTGGTAGCTGCTCTGGACAGGCTGGGCGGAAGCCACCTGTTGGTAGCTGCTCTGGACAGGCTGGGCGGAAGCCACCTGTTGGTAGCTGCTCTGGACAGGCTGGGCGGAAGCCACCTGTTGGTAGCTGCTCTGGACAGGCTGGGCGGAAGCCACCTGTTGGTAGCTGCTCTGGACAGGCCGCGCTGAACCTGCCTGCTGGTATGCTGTCTGCACAGACTGGTCTGAGGCTTGTTGGAAGGAGGTGCTTAGGGCAGGCTTAAGATCCCTAGTTAGTGGCTGAAAGCTTGAGGTGTAGGTAGTTCCCTGAAAACTGAATGCCCTTGAGCCACTTGAGCCTGCATTGGTCACACTAGTATCAAAGGCCTGAGTTTTTGGGAAGTCCTGGGTTTCCTCAAAATAATCTTCTTGACTAGGCACAAATCCAGAATCAGAGCTTGTCTGAGCAGTAGTCCTTTCAGTGCTCCCATCCTGAGCACCATCTTTTGTACAATGATGCCTGTAAACTAAGTATAGTTCACATTCAAAGCATGTAGTTTGTTAGAACTTTTCATCTTGCTAATGGAGAGTGAAAACTTACCACTTCCTGCATCAGCATAACTCAGTACTAGTAACAAAATCCTGTTGAAAACAGATATAATTAACAAAGAAAGCAAGCTGTTTTCTGTTAAATATCACTAAATGAAATCGACATACCACAAAGGCTTCCAGAGTGTTTCTGCCATTGCAAAAATCAAAGCTCCAAAAACAACCCTGGCCACCCTCAGAAACAGACAAATGTTTCTGTCCTACTTCTCCAAGCCGGCACATGTTCCCTTAATATCATCAAAATGCACCTGCCCCACCTCTCCCTATTGGCTGCTTGGATGACGTGCTCACATCACCTGTTTGTTAAGGTAATGAACAATTGACAGGTCCCAATTAGGCCTCATTACTTCGTTTTCAATGTGCAAGACCTTGTGTTGCAAACCTTTTGTTTCTTCATTTCTTCGTTCTATCATCAGCTAATCATCCAAAAATATATATATTTTTTGTGTAAAACACTGCCTTTTAAAAATGATTTTGCATTATTATTTGTTGACTTTTGTGTAGTTATTAAAGATTGTGTGTTGCTTCACCAAATGTATTTTTAAACAGTTATACCATTTTAAAATAATTTCTGTTACTTTTTTCTTTTTTATTTTTGCATTACCAAAAATGTACTTGGTCAAACTCTTCATCTGCATCTTCATCTTCATTTTCGACCTACCCAGATTGAGACTAAAATCTATATTAAATCCAAATCCAAATCGGATCAAATTCATAGGTGGTTTGAAATGTGATTCCAATCAGATTTTTACAGATGCTTCTCAGTCTGGATGCTGTGTTTGCACAAATCTTATTTCAGCATGTCTTTTGTGCAAGACAACAAGACAACAAGCAATGACGATGTCAAATCCAGAGTGACGCATGTGCTGACTTTCAAGAATAGCACCAAAGGTTTGTGTTTATGCCAGAGAATTTTCATTTAGAATTTTATGCCAGAGTTTGGTAGTCAAGATGATGCACCCCCATTTGTGTTTGAAATCACAAATCTCATCAGAATAGCTCTGTACTTTCTGACACCATCGTGAGTCTTTGGTAGCCTTCTTGAATCCTATCATTGCATGTGACGCAAATGACCCTTTGAAAGCCGATTTGAGGGGCTAGAGTGTTCAGACTGAGATGCCTTGGTAAAAGTACAACTGGAATCACATTTCAACCCACCTCCAAATGTGTTTTGGATCCGATTTGTGAAAATCAGTTTTGTTGTGGTTTTTTGATGTGCAGACTATCAAAAATCATATCAATCTGGATACAGTCTGGTTCTACAAAAAATCAGTTTTGGCAGGAAGGAAAGTCTGCCCTGCCTCTGCTTTCTCGACCATGGTTTGTTATACATTCCCACAGCAGATCCTCACAAATGGATTTCATCAGTTTAAGCATGTCAGGTGTCAGTCATACAGTCAAACAGTCATAAAAGAGCTTTGGTGAAATGTAACAGTTTTTAGGTAGTTTAAAGGTTTTTTTTGAAGAGTGTTGTGCCATGCGGGTCTAGTGCTGATCTGGTGCTGGTTGAGCTGGTCACCCTGCAAGGTCATGCTTGCTGACCAAAATACCGGCATTCAAAACACCACGTATGCTGATTTTGCTGGTGACTATATTAATTTCCATTGCTGTGACCAGCATCCAAAGCCCAACTTATGCTCACTTTGCTAGTCATCAGCTTTCCTGGTCTGTGCTGTTTTTTCTAGAAGGGTTCATTATGTTGCTAATGTTTACATGGGCTGAGTAGGAAGAATGAATCCTGCTGGACTTTTTCTCCTCATTTTTGAAAAACAATGAAAAAATGCAAGGAACAGCTCTTTCATGGTTCAGGTCCTACCTCACTGATCGCTATCAGTTCATTAATTTAAAGGGTGAATCATCTGTCCTTATGAAGGTAAAGTATGGTGTTCAACAAGGCTCTGTTTTAGGATCTATATTATTCACAAAATATATGTTACCATTAGGCACCATTATCAGTAAACACAGCATAAATTTCCACTGCTATGCCGATGACACTCAGTTATATATATCAAGCAAACCAGATGATAAAATTAAACTTAGCAAGACTGAGGACTGTGTAAAAGACATAAAAGACTGGATGTCAAGCAATTTTCTGCTACTTAACTCAGATAAAACAGAGGTTCTTCTTCTTGGTCCAAAAGCAGTTAGAAACAAACTGTCTAACTTAACACTTAAACTTAACAATTTCTCAGCTGCATCAAGCTCATCTGTTAAAAGTCTTGGTGTCGTGATGGACGCTGAACTGTCCTTCGACGCACATATAACTAATATTACGAGAACAGCCTTCCTGCATCTCCACAATATCGCGAAATTAAGAAATGCATGATCCCTACAGGAAGCAGAAAAACTAGTTCATGCATTCATTACTTCAAGGCTGGACACTGTAATGCCCTGCTGTCTGGACGTCCCTGCACTGGTTACCAGTTAAATTTCACATTGATTATAAAATCCTATTACTGACCTATAAAGCTCTAAACGGACTCGCCCCTCAGTACCTGAGTGACCTTCTCTCCCACTATGAACCATCACGCCTACTTAGATCACAAGGTGCTGCTCACTACTGGTACCTAGAACTAATAAAGCTCTATCAGGGGGGAGAGCTTCTCATACAGAGCCCCCCAGCTCTGGAATAATCTTCCTGTTAATGTTCAGGACTCAGCCTCAGTCTTTATGTCTAGGTTAAAAACTTACTTGTACAGTGGAGCCTTTGGTAATTAGTCTCCCTGTCAGATCCGGACCTGCTGGAGTCTCTGCTGCTCTGTTATACTGTAATCTGTGGTCAGCCACTCTTTACAGAACTGACCGTGTTTTCTTCTTTTCTCTGCTGAGTTGATCAGCTGCCCATCCTGTGCGTCTGATGCTGTTGCCTCTTCTGCCTTGATCAAGTGCCACTGCTCACCAGCCTTCTGGACTGGCTTGACCACCACTGAGCTTCTTGCTGTACAATGCTGTGCAGTCCTCACCCTCAGATGCTCCTCACCCTCAGATGCTGCTGCTGCTACATAATCATAAATTAATCAAGTTAATCACTGCTTTTCTTTTTCCCACTTTGTGCTATAATAATTTATACTAACAATGTTTTCATATCCAGTGTCGACCAGAGGAGGACGGGTTCCTCTTCTGAGTCTTGGTTCTTCTCAATGTTTCTTCCTCTTTAGGGAGTTTTTCCTTGCCACCGTCGCTGCTAGTGATGCTCATGGGGGCTCGGACCTGGATTTTCTTTTCTCTTCTCTCTGTAATACTGATTGTTCTGTAAAGCTTCTTTGTGACAACGTCTGTTGTAAAAAGCGCTATATAAATAAATTTTGCTTGCTTGCAGGTATCAGAGAAACAGATGGACTACAGTCTGTAACTGTAGAACTACAGAGTGCAGCTATACACTAAGTGGAGCTGATAAAGTGGACAGTGAGCGAAGAAACGAGGAGGTGGTTATAATGTCATGTCTGATGTATGTCACCAGAGGTTTGCGTTACTTGGAAACTGTCACTATACTTAAACATTGGAGATAAGGTAAAGTGCTTCCACATGTAATTGCTCAGTTGTTTTAACTTAAATAACCATGTGGAAAGCAAGACATTTTTCATGACCTGCCTGAATTATTCCTTTAGGAGAAAAACAAATTGAGAACCAGAAGAGGATAATGCTGTATCACTAAATCTAGCTAGACAGGCATATTTAATGCCCCTTCATCAGAGGCTAGTGGCCAGAATTCCTTGAGTGCTTCAGGGATTCCCAGTTATTGTGATTTATTGGAGTAATTAATGCTGGGCACTGTAGTTAGAGAACATTGATGGAGAAAAAATCACATCATTGAAATTAATTGTGAAATCTCTCAAATCTTTCGCCTGAGCGATGCAATGCTGCTTTACAAAATATTACATAGAATACAACATATTAAATGTTTGTGTACATATTACAAGTGGCCAGAATGCCATATTTGTGTATCCATCTCCAGTAAGATGTTGCATGCGTTTACACACTCTTACCACTAGGTGTCAGTTAAGTTTTTTGAATTGATTAAAACCTTTAATGAATTTATTTGTAGAATGTATTCTTGCTGTGCTTTCAGAGCACTACACAGTCTTTTCTTTTTTCTTTTTTGTTATAATAGAAAATAACTTGGACACAACATAGTAACTTGTCCCTGTTTATAGATAATGGAAACTGTAGACTGATTAATACTTAAACTTTTTAAGATCACTTGGTAACTCTATCCAGCTTTATGTAGTTACTGCAGTAACAGTGACGTGGTGGTGGTGTGTTAGTGTGTGTTGTGCTGGTCTGAGTGGATCAGACACAGCAGTGCTGCTGGAGTTTGTAAACACCTCAGTGTTGTTGCTGGACTGAGAATAGTCCACCAACCAAAAGCATCCAGCCAACAGCGTCCTGTGGGCAGCGTCCTGTGACCACTGATGAAGGACTAGAGGATGACCAGCACAAACTGTGCAGCAGCAGATGAGCTGTCGTCTCTGACTTTACATCTACAAGGTGGACTGACAAGGTAGGAGTGTCTAATAGATAGGTCTGACGAGACCAAGATAAACTTGTTTGGCTCAGATGGTGTCCAGCATGTGTGGTGGCGCCCTGGTGAGTAGCACCAAGACAACTGTCTCTTGCCTACAGTCAAGCATGGTGGTGCTAGCATCATGGCCTGGAGCTGCATGAGTGCTGTCGGGCTGGGAGCTGCAGTTCATTGAGGGGAAACATGAATTCCACCATGTACTGTGACCTTCTGAAGCAGAGCGTGATCCTCTCCCTTTGATAACTGTGCCACATGGCAGTTTTCTAACTCGATAACGACCCAAACACACCTGCAAGACTCCAAACACACCTAGGCAGAAACTGCCTAGCTGAAGGTAAAGGTGATGGACTGGCCAAGTATGTCTCCAGACCTTAACCCAACTGAGCACCTGTGGGGCTTCCTCAAGCAAAATGTGTAGGAGTGCAAGGTGTCTAACATCCACCAGCTCCGTGACGTCATCATGGAGGAGTGGAAGAGGATTCCAGCAGCAGCCTGTGCAGCTCTGGTGAATTCCATGCCCAAGAGGGTTCAGGCAGTGCTAGATAATAATGGTGGTCACACTAAATATTGACACTGAGCCCAATCTGGACACGTCCACTGTGAGGTGGACTCACTTGTGCTGCCAGCTATTTAGACATTAATGTCTGTGTGTTGTTCTTTCCAGAGGACAGTGAATCTGCTCTGCTACACAAGCTGCACACTGACCACTTGAACTTATATCAGAGTTTCAGTTCTACAGTGACGTCACATCAGAAGATAGAATATCTGCAGAAATGTGAGGGCTGCACTCACTTTTGTGAGATACTGTATATATATATATATATATATATATATAGAATCTCACAAGTATCTACAGTATATACCCTCACCCTATATCTACCAGATGTGACATGATGAATTAGTGAACATGTGTCAATGTCATACTGGATGGAGTTCTCCATAACCTGCTGAGAGAGCCACTGGTTCTGGCTCGTGAGAGGGGTGCTGACATATCCAACGCTGCTCAAATGACATCACATTCCTTAAGCATGTCACTCTTTACTGTGACCACCCCCAACAAAATGTCTTTACACCTGCTGACGTGCTGCAAACAGGAGAGGCATCTTCTGCATCACTCAAAAAGTCTCCTCCTTTGGCTCATATGACATGAGGCCGTTATGAGATATGACGCAAGCGGAGCTCAGTATGTGTCCTTTCTGCATGACATGACGGACTCTATCTACCTGTCATGCAGCTGTACTGAGAAAGCAGCTCGACAGCAGAGAAGAGGAAGGGGTGGCATACAGATTCAAACTGGCTTCAACGTCACGCATCACACACAGGAGGGGTCTCCGTGGCAACTGTCCTTGTATTGCAATACACCAGCTGAATTCAGAGCAGCTTCATGTATAGTTACATACAATAGTATATAGTGGTGTATGAAGTGTGTGGAAGGGCCTTATAGGTAAAAGGATAAGTTTTCATAAGTAATGTATTCAGTGTAAATCACTTGAATATAGTCGTTTCTGTCATGTTCTATTGCTTAATTATACTGATCAGCCATAATATTTAAAAAAAAGCAATGCAAAAAATGCAGTGATGTGCAGATGATTTAATGACTATATTTCCTTGAAAATAGTGCATATCAAATGTTGAAACAGAGATGTTCCAAAAAACTTGTAACGGGGCAACAAAAGGCTGATAAAGTTGTGTAATGCTGAAAAAAATAAAATAAACACCTGGTGTTTGACTGACAAAAGGTCAGTAACATGAATGGGTATAAAAGAGCATCTCAGAGAGGCGGAGTCTTTCAGAAGAAAAAGATGAGGAGGGTTCACCACTCGGTGACAGACTGCACAAACAAATAGAGCAACAATTCAGGAATAATGTTTCTCAATGTAAAATAGCAAAGAACTTTTGCTTTTCATTGTCTATGGTACATTATATCATTAAAGACTCAGAGAATCTGGAGAAATCTCTGTCTGTGAGGGACGAGGCTGAACACCAGTATCTGCTGGCTGTGATCTTTGGGCCCTCAGGCAGCACTGCATTAAAAACAGACATGATTCTGTAGTGGAAATCACTGCATGGGCTCAGAAACACTTCTGAAAACCACTGTCTGTGAACACAGTTCATCACTGCATCCACAAACGCTGTTAAACTCTAAAACACAAAGAAGAACCCAAATATAAACAGGATCCAGAAACGCTGCCACCTTCTCTGGGCCTGAGCTCTTTAAAATGGACTGAGGGGAAGTGGAAAAGTGTCCTGTGGCCCGACGAATCAACATTTGAAATTCTTTTTGGAAATCATGGACACTGTGTCCTCCAGGCTGAAGACCACTCAGCTTGTTATCAGTGCACAGTTCAAAAGCCAGAATTCATGGTGATAAAGGGGAGCATCCAGACGACGTCTTTGTTAGGGAAGTATTTGCTTATTTCAGCAAGACAATGTCAGATCACATTCTGCATGTATTACAGCAGCATTGCTCCGTATTAAAAGAGTCTGGGTGCTAAACTGACCTGCCGGCAGTCCAGACCGGTCACCACTGAGAACATTTGGTGCATTATGAAATGAAAAATACAACAAAAAATACAAACACAAATGGGAAACATTTCACTTTCAAATCAACAACAGCATCTCCTCAGTTCCCAAATGCAAAGTGCTGTTAAAGGAAGAGGTGATGAAACACAGTGGTAATTCTACAATTAGTGTGTAGGCCTTTTACCCTATTCATCAATGATCAGGACTCCCACAGGACCCCCGCTGTATTATGTAGGGTTATGGTGAATCTCAGCACTGATGTGACACTGATGTAGTGGTGGCGTGTTAGTGTGTGTTGCGCTGGTATGAGTAGTAACTATCTTTTAACCTGTTAGATACCTGACCAGCCCAGTTGTAGCCCAGCTCCCCAGTTTAAACAAAAATGAGTTTTTACTTCATCAGTACACTCGGTGGTCCATGCAAGCAGCGTGGCAGAAGATGGTTTGTGCCATGGCGCAGTAATACAGAGTTCAGGTGTTGTGATGTGGCCACAGGGGTGCATATACCATATATTTTATAATGGCTTCAAACGCTGCTCAATCAGTTAGACTGTAGGACTGGAACTGTTTTATAAGTGGTTGTTCTGCCAGACCTGCCAGAACAGGGACATTTCCAGGGACAGCTCCAGCCACCCTTTTTGGTGGCCTATCCCTGGAATATGGTGGCATCTGGTCATCTTATCTATATGGTAAGTGTAGCTGATAAAATGGACATTAAGTGTGGACATGACCTTGTAGCCAAACACACATCTAACATCATCTTCAGGTTTGCTGATGACATCACCATCCTGGAGATGGAGATGAAACAGCCTACAGAGACGAGGTCAGCACTCTGTCAGAGTGGTGCCATGACAACAATCTCTGTCTCAACATCTGCAAAACGAAGGAGGAGATGATCGTGGACTACAGGAAGCTGCAGAGGGGTGGTCACTCTCCCCTGTTCATCAACGCAGCCGAAGTGGAGAGAGTCAGCAGTGTGAAGTTCCTCGGCGTACATCTCACTGATGACCTCACCTGGACCCACAACACCAACACTATCGTGAGATCTGCCTGTCAGTGTCTCTTCTTCCTGCGTAGGCTCAGGAAGTTTGGTCTGCCTCCTCAGATCCTCACCAACTTCTACAGGTGCACCATAGAGAGCTTCCTCATGGGCTGCATCACTGTCTGGTACAGCAGCTGCGCCACCTGCTGGTGAGGATGGCTGAAGCCATCATAGGCAACAAACTACCAGCCCTACAGGACATCTACCAGTCCCACTGCCTCAGGAAGATCAAAGAGATCCGGTCAGAAAGCGGTCACCCAGCACACGGCCTGTTCACCATCCTGCCATCAGGCCGGAGATTCCGCAGCATCCAGGCTGGAACAACCCGGCTAATGAACAGTTTCTACCCACAGGATGTCAGGCTTCTGAACAAGATGTGAAGCTGTGGGTCCTCAACTACCACTTCACTCAGTCACTCTGTCAGCATTATTATTATTATTATTATTATTATATCATCTCTGCTATGGACAATAACACTGAGTCACTTAAGTCACTTTAAAATGTATATTTCTCTATATTTTGTGTATATTTAATATATGTACACTTTTTTGTGTTTTATTTTTACTTATTTACTGTCTGTAGAGTGATACCTGAGCCTCACCACAAGCATTTCAATGCACAAATGTCCTGACAAATAAACTGAATGAAGTCACTGTAAAACTATGACATAAGCAGTTACAGAGCTCTAAACATTCAGAACACAAGTCGTGGTGTTTTGTGCTACACGTCTAAAGATATTGAGACTTTTTTTATTCCAGAACATACAATGTTGGAGTCATTTGAACTGTTACAGGTGGTGGGGGCGTGGCTATACCGGCACTGCACCACGCCCCCTCATCTACCGCGGGTCTTTGGAGTCAACAAACGTTTTTACTCCGAGTCTTTCAACATACCAGCACGTTCAAAACACTGAGCCAGAAGCCAGAAGGTTTCATGGAAGATTTAACGTTTGGACTTTGGAAGCAGCATCAAAGCAAGACTGGAACTCTTTCCACGGACGCAGACACACAAACCCCAACCTCAGGTAGGCTGAGCTAGCTGAGCCAAGGCTGCTGTAAAGAAAGAAAACTCGCCTGAGAGCATTACAAAATGTTTGATTCAGCTCAGCAGACTTAGCTGAAATAATCTATAGAGTCCATACGTGTTCCAGCTCACCTCCAGCGTCTCTTTATCACTTTCAATGTGAACCTGTTACAAATGGTTTTATGGTGGCTGTAGAATCAGTTTTGATTGGGCATTGCTAGGCCATCTTCCCGAGGACATGCACATTCCTCAAGCGAAGGTCCAGAACATCATAACGTCTAACTTGCATCATGAATCAGTGCCATATTCCCACTCGGCTACTTCAGTAAACAGTATATCAGCATCTTATTCTGTCAACAGATGAATATCAGAGCAAATAAAGTCCAGTTCAGTCAGATTTCAACAACATTTACTGTCAGTTTTCTCTTTTTAGAGCTGCCATGTAAAATAACCTGACTCACTTTCTTCTCCGACTGCTGTTTCTCTCCTCCTGTGTGCATCACTCACTCGAGTCTCAGTGCCAATCATAATGCATAGATCTGTTTGGCTGAGTAGTGTCACGTGTACCATAAAGGCTAGAAACGCTACACTGATTAAAATACGACCTTTAATAATTTAATAAATAATTTAATAGTTTATTGGTTGTAGGTCCAGGTTCGCACAGGACAGCATCTGGGTCCGGACTCGGATGGCGGTCCACCTCTTAGTGACCTCTGATCTATAGTTCATTCTCATTCACAATATACTGTAATAGCAAGGTGTGGCCTAGGGGAGGCACTGCCTCTGCTGGACCTCCAGAGATGAACTAATGTAACGTTCGGCCAATCATATGAATGAATGAAGCCTTTACTGTCACATAGTCACCAAAGTAACCAGTGAAATTTTGGTCAACCCGTCCGTGCACATACAATATGACAAGGGGGGGCAGGACAGGAAGACAGGAATCACATCATATCAGACCTTCTAAATCGTAAGCCAGTCAGACCAACTGAAAAGTCTTAATAAATATTCTATCTGTATTTGATTAATATGCATATTATCTCTGGGGCAATATTATTATTATTATTATTATTATTATTATTATTATTATTATTATTAATAATCATCATCATCATGTCTCAGTGTCTCATAATAATGATTTAGTGTCTCATAATATTGCCTTGCTGTCTCATAATGATGATTGTGTCTCGTAATGATGCCCGAGTGTCTCGTAATGATGCCCGAGTGTCTCGTAATGATGCCCGAGTGTCTCGTAATGATGCCCGAGTGTCTCGTAATGATGCCCGAGTCTCTCGTAATGATGCCCGAGTCTCTCGTAATGCTGCTTTAGTGTCTCATAATAACGACTTAGTGTCTCATACTAATGCTTTAGTGTCTCATGCAAGTAATAACAATGATCCTGACATCATGAGTGTCCTTATGAGACACTTTCTCACCATCATTACGAGACAGCGTCTCACAATCGTGAAGTGTCGTATAACTGTGACAGAAGGCAATTAGCGCTAATTTGTCCTCATGTTTAAAAGAATTTCACGACATACTCGATCCTTGAATAACAGCAAGAAATTGGAGTGGCTGGTTTATTTGAAGTCATTTGTGATCTGGGTAAATGAAGTCTTTTATAGGGATGGTTTCACCGCAGTTGGCTGAGATTTGCTTTGAAATAAACTCTGATAAAGAAAACGGAGATATGGTGAGAAATGAGGGAGGATTAGAGAGATTTTTCTCCCTCTCTCTTGGTTATTTCTGTTCTGAGCTCTGATGTTCATACCCTGCCTGCCCCCTGCCCACATGGCTGGTGGCTGCATGCTAATGATGTCATTCTTTCAGGCTATCTCTCCAAGCAACCTTGTGACCTCTTCAGCAGCATGACACGAACACATGCCCATGCATTTGAAAAATGACACAAAAGCGAGGGGTTCATTTTGTCTTTTTAGTGCTCGGCTGAATCGGGCATGGTGTGCTGTTCTGCCAGAGACCTTTGCTGTGAATGCATAACGATGAAATGAGAGGCAGTCTTATTGAATAAATGCATGAATAAAAAGTGAGTTTGGCATGTAAAGTGGGAGAATGACCACAAAGCTCAGAGTGCAGGACGTAAGAGGCTCTGTGCAGTGGAGCTGAAAGCCTTTCAGACTTGCATCACTTTACACAAGAAATTAGAACACTGCTGTGAAGGTTTGATTGTATTTGGCCGCAAGAGCATTACTAAGGTGAGGTACTCCCTTTCAGTTTCTATGGAATGAAAACCTGCAGCCACCCTGGCCGTTTATGGAGAAGATTGACCACCCCTGCTGTAGGGCTATTGAGAAGTTCGATAGAATTTTTTTCTATTCTTTTTTTTTTTTTTGGCAGAAACAAAGTTTCTCAGTGTCTGGTTTGGCACACGATAATCACTTCATGTGTTTATTTCCAAAAGGCAGTGGCATTTTGTGATCAGGCACGCTTTATCACGGATCTGTCTGGCTAAAAGATCACGTAGTGTCCAGTTGGTATTAGTGAATGCAGAGCAGGGCTGAGGGGAGAGATGAAGGCTGATTGAGGAAGTTATGACATGACATGGCCGTGTCACGCTGTTGTTTTTAGGGTCCAGAATAAAAGAACTGCACCAGAGATTAATTTGATGAGCCCAGTACAGCAGATTGGCTGCATGTCCATGTGTTTGTGGCCATCTCGCACAGTATGCCATCACATGGCACAGGTGTGGTCATGGTAACGCCGACGTCTTAAGAGAAACTGTGGCACTGTGTGCATTAAAGGTTTTTTTAAACCTGGTTAGTTCATGTCTAGTCACATTTCATATACTAAATTCTTGTTTTCCTATAGTCACAGGGCGCCAGGCATGATCTCGTACTGAGGATACACATCTGGGGGCAACCATGAGAATTTTGGGGCTAAATGAGGGTGGAAATGTAGAGTTATTAGGGTTGGAAACAAACTGAGAGTGAAATTTCTAAACCAGTACGACACTAATTTCTATGTAGGGTGTTGTTGCTGAAAAAAAAAGTCCTCCAAAAAACTTGAGTTTAGCAAATGTCCAGTTATCCTAACAAACCGCTGACTGAATAAGTCAGAAATCGCCTGAAGCTCCTATCTTTTCCCTTTCTGTGCGGTGACCTGCGTATGCAGCTGGAATCCCCTTTGCCTTTTTTTCTTCTCTATTACGGACAGTAGTGGTCATATAGGTCCATCAATTTTTATGTTTTAAACATCACGCTGTAAACAGCTGGCCAAGTCTGGAAAACTAGACGTTTATCAAATCCTGTTGACAAACAAGCTTGTCAGTGAAATATCTTCAAGACTGGACGCTGAGTCTCGGGTCCTGGTTCTCAGCGTCTGAGAACTGACATGCAGACTGCAGGTCACATAGCAACGAAGTCTCGCCTCGTAAGTAGCTACAAAAAGACGAATATTTAAGACGAACGTTTACACACGAATGGACGTATTTGCATATATAAGCACCACAGTTGGTTTTCTGGTACGTTAAATCTGCAACGAGGGATGGTATCTCTAAAAGTTACGAAGATAAAGTTGCTTCTCTTTCGAATTTTCCCGTTCCATCTTAAATAGTGCAGCAGTTACATTCAGCGACTCAGGCAGTATTTAAGGTGTAATGGGAAAATTCGAGCGAGAAGCTTTGTGCTGCCAGCTGTTTAGACATTAATGTCTGTGTGTTGTTCTTCAGAGGACAGTAAATCTGCTCTGCTGGACAAGCTGCACACTGACCACTTTAACTTATATCAGAGTTTCATTTCTACAGCGACGTCCCATCAGAAGATAGAATAATGGATGGATGGATGGATGGAAAGGTCTACTCCCTTTTCTGAGATATTGTGTATATACACACATATACCCTCACTGATCACTTTGTTAGATGCATCTACCTTGTATCTACACACATTGTCCAAAACTCCACTTTCACCTCACAGCAAGAAGAACCAGGGTTCAAGTGCGACCGGGGTCCTCTCTGTGTGGAGTTTGCATGTTCCCCCCGTGTCTGCGTGGGTTTCCTCTGGGTTCTTCAGTTTCCTTCCACAGTCCAAAGACATGCAGTCAGGCCAGTTGGACATGCTAGATTGCCCCTAGGTGTGAATGTGTCTGTCTGTCTGCCCTGTGATGGACTGGCAACCTGTCCAGAGTGTATCCTGCCTTCCGCCCCAAAGGCCGCTGGGATAGGCTCCAGCACCCCCCGCGACCCAGAAGGAGAAGCAGCTTAGAAGAAGATGTATTTAGCTTGAGCATCCCTAATAGTAGGCGCGACGTCATTGAAGTGATAGTTTGTTGAAGAATTAAATGTTAGCAATTGGACAGAATAAACAAAAACAGACAGAAACACTAAACAGAAGTGGCCGTTGTCTTGACGCCTGAATGGTGTGTACACCACAGAGGCAGGTGCGTGATCATTTGAGCATGCAGCTTGCACGGTGCCAATTGGTGTACATTAACCTGAAAGTTCACAAAACAAAATGAAAAGAAAAAAAAGAAAATCTTGGCTGATCAACTACATTGAGGGTATTTTGGAAAACTGTCACTTTCTCTACAGGCAGTTTTGTCTGTCATTGGCTGGTTCAGTAGCAGCACTGCTGGAGGTTTTAAACACTGTGTCCACTCACCGTCCACTCTTAGACACTCCTACCTTGTCGGTCCACCTTGTAGATGTAAAGTCAGAGACGACAGCTCATCTGCTGCTGCAGTTTGTGTCGGTCATCCTGTAGTCCTTCATCAGTGGTCACAGGATGCTGCCCACAGGATGCTGCCCACAGGACTCTGTTGGCTGGATATTTCTGGTTGGTGGACTATTCTCAGTCCACCTCCACTGAGGTGTTTAAAAACTCCAGCAGCGCTGCTGTGTCTGATCCACTCGGACCAGCGCAACACACCACATCAGAGCCATTGCAGTGCTGAGAATGATCCGCCAGTCAAATAATACCTGCTCTGTGAGGGTCCATGGGGGTCCTGACCACTGAAGAACAGGGTAACAGAGTATCAGAGAAACAGATGGACTACAGTCTGTAACTGTAGAACTACAGAGTGCAGCTATACGGTCAGTGGAGCTGATAAAGTGGACAGTGAGTACAATGCAATACAAGGTGGTGGAAAGAAGGGGCCAGTCGGAGTGAACGCCACAGGTGGAAATTGAGTAATCAAAACGGCATTTATCCTAATGATACTGATTAAAACAAAAATGATTATGTGGTAGTTAAAGTTGTTTCACATTATTGGATTATGCATTTCACTTTTACTGGCTCCTAATTCCTGCTATATTATTTTGTTATGAAGTGCAAAATGTCCCTATTCATCTTTAGCGTAGCATATGGTAGATGCCATGTGCTCTCATAAAATATAGCAGATTTTCTTGGGTAATAAAGTGTCATGTTCCTATTCTCAATAACGGTTAATGCTGTGTAGCGATGATGGTATCAAATATTATGACATAACAATTGCCAATGGCCAGTAGTGTTAACATGACAATTGCCATGATGTGTTTATGTGGTTGTGTCAGTGTAATGTAGCAGGATAGTGTAACACAATATTCTTTGGATTTAATATTAGGTGGGTTTTTTTTTCAGAAAAAACAAATAAGCAGTGCTCTATATATCACCATAACTAGTCTAATGACAAGCTAATTGTGCTTTATTGGAAGGAAAAAGTCTTTTGCTGTTCATAAGATTTTATTGCATGGTGGGCAATTATGGAGCTAATACAGCTGCCAGCAGCTTGATTCTTCAATCTAGTGATTTAATTACTGTCAAAATTAAACAAATCCTCAGTGATTGCTAAAACTAACAAGAGCTTATTACATTGCAGTCGTGCACAGTCCAAGCCAGTTTTGGGCTGTTCTTGGAGAAAATCTGGCCTTAAACTCCCCGGAGTTTATGCAGAATAAAAATGCCATCAAAGCTGCCAAGTACAGATGCTGAGAAAAATGTAGACTTCACTTTGATGGCCCTCTCATCGCCTGGCTGTCACCCACCCCAAAACAGCTCCCTTAATAGCGCGAGTGCGAACCAGGCAGAGGCTGTTAGAATAAGGCTAACACAGTCTTATCCTAGAATGACCCCAGATTCCAAGAAAGGTATTCTTTTATCATCTGGGATTGCAACTGTGGTATCTCACATGGATCGCTTGGATCTTTTTTTGGATTTCTGGAATCCAGACCTTTGAATTGCTGCATCGTAAAGACAGTTCATAGTTATTCAGTGGCTGCATATAAAATTCCCAAAAGACGAAATAATCCCAAGTTCCTTAAAACTGATCTCCAATTGCAAGAAAAGTATACTTTCATCATCTGGGATTGCAACTGTGGTATGTCTCATGGATATTTTGGATCCTCTTTGGAATTTTGGAATCCAGACCTTTGAATTGGATTTTTGGAATCAGAAAGATAGTGACGACAGTAAAGATAGTAAAGACAGTTCATAGTTATTCAGTGGCTGCATATGAAATTCCCAAAAGACAATCAAAGCATTATAAATCAAAATCACTTTCCAAAATAACAATTTGAGATTGCAAGATAATAATCCTGAAATCCTTAAAATTTCTCAAATTCCAAGCAAATTATTCTTTCCAGCATTTCGGATAGCCCTTTTAAAATCTCACATTTCCTTTCAGATCCAAACATCCAAAATATTGATCTAGTGCGTCAGAATTATAGTTGAGAGTTATTTCAAGACCGCATATCCCCGGTTCTAAGAAAATAATCTTTTCCCGTTTTTAGCAGTTAGAATGTCAAATTCTTTATTTTCGTTTTGGGATCTGAACCTGTCTTCCGCCCGAAGACTGCTGGGATAGGCTCCAGCACCCCCCCGCCACCCTGACGGAGAAGCGGCTTGGAGGATGGATGGATGGATGGATGGATGGATGGATGGATCTGAACCTTGGAACGATCACTAGCCATTTTGCAATCTCACTAACCTTTAGTAGAGGGACAACAGTGTCCACAGAAGAACTGCCAGGACTAGAAAGCTCAGTGATGAAGGTAGAGGACACGTCTGTCTTGCTTATTCATTGATTAATTTGTGTATTTTTTTACTTCTATCAGAGAAAATTTACATTAACGCATTTACCTTTGGGTTAATTAGCCAGCTGTTGGAGTCGTACACAATTCAAATAAACAGAATCAAAGACCGTTTATATGTGGACGAGCTAATATTATAACGAACCCCTCGTTTCAGTTGTGTCTCTCGGCAGGCCATGTGGTGTTCTCACCTCTCCGTCTCACAGGGACCTGATTGGGAACAGTATGATTTACACCAGTCCTCCTCCTGCTGAGATGTGACATACTTTAGGTAGAGCGTCACATGGGGAGAGGCAGCACATCCTCGGCACACAAAGTAATAAAACAACAATCTATAATTATTCCTACTGCTAATTCTGTCGTCTCAGCAGGACTGGAATTCGTACCCCAGCTGATACTATTGAACAGCTTCCATTACTTACATTATCCTCATGGCTCCAGTACACAGACGCTGTTATAAAGAGCCGCTAAATAATCTTTCATTTTTGAAGATTTATGTTCATAAATAGAAACAACACATCATAAAAGTAATCTAGCATCCATGACCTACATGCACATATTGGCTACGGTGTTCAGCTACGTGGAAATGTTTTCATTTTTATAGATGCAGTAAGTCATACTGTGTCCTAATGCAGTGTTTCTTAATCATTTTAGTCCTATTGCTGCTTTAAAACTCCCACCTCAGCTCAGTAAGAGTCCGTTATTGGCCTGAGTAGTTGGATTAGTGTGTTCGGAGCAGGGAAAACACTAGAGCATCTGGTCTCCAGGACCAGTGTTTAGGAACACTGTCCTAATATACATAGTTTCACAAATTTGACGTGAATTTCTGAAAGGTCAGTAAAAGCAGTGCAAAGTAATCTGTATTGACATCAACTACACCTATATGCAAATTCTCACTTATGTGCTCACTGCCCCCTATAGTGCATGGATGGGTTAAATGCAGAGGTGAAATTTCCTCATTAAAGGACTAATTAAGGTCCCTTAATCTTAATCTTAATCAGCTGAAGCATCTGGCAGAGTGAGGAGCGCTCCCAAGGCTGGCTAGTCTCCATGCTAGTATAACTGCTAATGACTAACCCCAAGAGACTGGCTTTTCCTTCTACTCTCTTTTCCCCTGTTAACTTATTACAGTCTAATGGTAATTGCTTTCTTGGATGAACCTGTATATCGCCCACTACTGTTGTATACCAAACACTTCTTATCTAATTGATCACCTACAGTATAAGTGGACAATTGTGTACATTTGATTTTTTGCTGAACCACTCCTTTAAATCTAGCTTCAGCATTTTAAACGCTGCCAACATAATCAGCCAGTGGAAAGTGGACGGAATGACCAAACCACATTGCAGGGCTAAAAAGCTCCTGAGCTGCTGTGAATGTGGTGATAAAGCTGATGTTTCTGTATTGTCCATGCTTTAAATGGAGGCTTTGTTCTAAAAGCAAGCCTAAACCTGTGTGAAAATTGCCCTGGGGGGTTGTGTGGCGACTGGCTGGGCCACTAGGGAGTAGCTCACACTTCTCTGCACCTGCTAAATCATTGTCTTTCATTTTTAAATGCAGTGGTGGCGATTGTTCTTACTCAGCAGTTGGTGTGAGACAGTCTGAGAGTGCCAGCTTATAGGCCAGTCTACAGAAAGAATTTATCGACCAAGTAAATGTCTGGAATATACTGCGGATACGTATAAGGTGTGGTATATTAACGTGCCATCTAAAGCGAGTTGTAATGCATGGGGGATTGAGACTGTACTCTGGTAAACAGTGCAGTACTTTGTGACTGTGTTATTGAATTTCGTTCTCAGTGTAATCAGAATCGCCCAGTGAGAGAGGATTGCAGTTCAGCTTACTGAGCCAGTTTTCAGCTCCCCAGTTGTTGGCCTCAGTCCCTACAGCAGCTGCTCTATAAACCCACCTGACCAGCACCTTGCTCTGATCATACTCAGCAGCAGCCATTTTAGGAATGCTGTAATTGAAGCCAAGGCCTTAGAGTGAAATGGCTCCCAAACAAATAAATATGTGTTAAAGGAAAAGTTGGACCCAAAATCAAAGCTACTCAATTTCCTCTTTGACCCCAATGTTGTTACAACAATAGCATGCAGGTACTGAAAATCCCAGTAGATG
The DNA here is from genome assembly GCF_015220715.1 of Pygocentrus nattereri. NCBI lineage: Eukaryota > Metazoa > Chordata > Actinopteri > Characiformes > Serrasalmidae > Pygocentrus > Pygocentrus nattereri. The sequence goes on along the minus strand of NC_051231.1, from coordinate 1,723,128 downwards.
CAGTAAGTCGTACTCTGTCGTAATAGTGTTTCTCAGTAAACTACCCTGCATATTTTAGTGCTATTCCTGCTTTAAAACTCCCACCTCAGCTCAGTAAGAGTCCGTTATTGGCCTGAGTAGTTGGATTAGTGTGTTCGGAGCAGGGAAAACACTAGAGCAGCGGGTCTCCAGGACCAGTGTTTAGGAACACTGTCCTAATATTCATTAATAGTTTCACAAATTTAAGTGAATTTCTGAAAGGTCAGTAAAAGCAGTGCAAAGTAATCTTTATTGACATCAACTACTCCTATATGAAAACTTATGTGCTCACTGCCCCCTATAGTGCACGGATGGGTTAAATGCAGAGGTGAAATTTCCCCATTGTGGGAAATTAAGGGTCCCTTAATCTTAAGCTTAATCAGCTGAAGCATCTGGCTGAGTGAGGAGCGCTCACTCCCAAAGCTGGCTAGTCTCCAGGCTAGGACTAACCCCAAGAGACTGGCTTTTCCTTCTACTCTCTTTTCCCCTGTTAACTTACTACAATCTGATGTCCGCTCTTTTGTTTTGCAACGTCGCATTATCAGTTTATTTGCATGCCAGTATAACAATAATGACCGATTAAAACCGATTCTAGCTGGTATCCTGGATGAACCTGTATATCGCCCACTACTGTTGTATACCAAACATTTCTTGTCTAATTGATCACCTACAGTATAAGTGGACAATTGTGTACATTTGATTTTTTTTTTTGCTGAACCATTCCTTTAAATCTAGCTTTAGAAGTTTAAACGCTGCCAATGGAAGCGAACAGGATTTTATTCTTTGTAGATGGAAAAACCAAGTCGATATTTATAAAAGTGGCTTTATTGTATTTAAAAGTATTTTAATGTACCAGTTGCAGATGATTGTTTGATATGAAGCTGCAGTTGGGGGTTCTGATCCCTCACCTTTCGCCTCTCATTGCTCTCAAGCAGCTAAACACAATACGCCAAGTGTCCAAATGGGTCTGACAGCAGAGTTAAGGGGGGAAATACTTTACTTGATCATGTCTATTAAAAATATCAGAGTCGATTTCTATTCTGCCAGCAGAATTGACAGTTTAAATTTAATTTAATTCACTGTTTACCTTTTAAAACAAGTTTGCAAATATGTATGTATGTATTTATGTATATATGTATGTATGTATGTGTGTGTGTGTGTGTGTGTGTGTGTGTGTGTGTATGTATAGCCAAAAGTATTCACTCACCCATTAAAATAAGTGAATTTAGGTGTTCCAATCACCTGCATGTATATGTATTGATTGATTGATTGATTGATTGATATAATGTATATAATGCCATATTTTTACAACCATGAGGTGCCTAGGAACCAATCACATACCAATTGAAATTGAAAGAGGGGGTCTTAGAGTTTCTGACTGTCAGTAGGGCAGTGAACCTCCAACAGCTCAGAGCGTTCGTCATTGGTACCAGCAGTTCCAAGAAGAAGGTCACCAGCATCACCAGATCTCAGGCTGTGTGACTTTTTTTTTTGTGGGGGGGGGGTACGTGAAGGATTCTGTTTATGTGCCACTTCCAAAACACTGGAAGATCTCCAAAATCACATTGAGAGTGCACTGGGTGTCACTGTACTGATGTCTGTACAGTTGGAAGAGGTTCATATTGAGCATTTGCAAAATTACATAATAAACTTTATTCTCATTTAAACCATTCAAGTGGATTAGAGGAACAACAGAAGCATTCTGGGAAGCTCTTAGGACTAAAAGACTTAGCCGTAGACATGGTTGTCATTTCTCTGATGTTTGGCCACACATTATGCAGAGGTTACACAACATATTGTTGGTATAATCAGTCATTCTTTTTGACACTCTGACACTGGGCATAAAGTAAAAAAGGCATCGTTGTCATGCAGCACGCAGCATTACCTCATCCTCATGTGGAAAATAACTGCATTGCATGATCCCACATTAAATAAAAACCCTGAACTGGCCTGACCACTGAAGAACAGGGTAACAGAGTATCAGAGAAACAGATGGACTACAGTCTGTAACTGTAGAACTACAGAGTGCAGCTATACAGTAAGTGGAGCTGATAAAGTGGACAGTGAGTGTAGAAACAAGGAGATGCTCATGATGTTGTGTATGTCAGAAGAAATATGATGTCTTCAGAGTGATAATAGTGAACTGTTTTATGATGAAAATAACGTGGAACCTCCTGGTCTTATGGCTACCCTGCCTTCCTCCCAATTTATAAATTAAGCACTGCTTAGAATCAGATATGCCTGCTCCGTAGTCCATCACCTGCTGTTCTCATGCACAGTGCTGACTCTAGTGATTCCTAAAGCCCTCCTCTGACTCTATGCCAGAATCCCCCACAGTTCTACCCACAGCTCAAGAACTTAACAACTGCCCCGGCGTCTTGAATGTCCACCACATTCCGAGATTGACTCAAAGGGAGGTGACATTTGCAGATTTTTTTCTCTTTGCACTCTGATCTGGGACCAAGATTTCCCACTTGAATCATGTTCACTGCCATTCTAAAGGGCTACAAAGCTGGTCTCAGATCAGGCTGCGAAAGAGCAACACTTGTTTCTCTGTATGCCTTTATGCCTCCAACTCCGGCCTCCCAGAGCCATGGGCCACCAGCACCCTGCAAAGCCAAACAACATGCTGCTTTTGACATTCATTACTTATTGATGTACTGGGATTTAATTGCATCCAGGGAGCTTTTAGCTTCCGTCCTCTCAGCAGCCAGCCAGCCCACCCTGACCCGTACCCACTTGCTCATCAAGTCCTGCTGGGCATTGTTGATACAGTTTGCCCTTTCGCATTGCAGTACTAACAACTCCGTTACTGTAGATGTTTATTTCAGTCTTTTTTTTAACACAACAAATCTCGTTTCTGTGGTTCAGACATCTGAGTTTTAGTGATGTTTTTGATTCTGCTGCCTTGTTTTTTAAATTTTTTTTGTAAGATTTTGTAAGATTCCAAAAATTCAGGTGGAAAATGACCAACTTTAAAATTTGCCTGAACGTGACTACATTCTTATGAAGTTGGTCAAACATATGTAATCCTGTCCACTTGCTGACCATCTGGCCACCACAGCCAGACCGTTTTTTTTTTCCAGTCACATGTGACCAGTATGGGGAGTGACCTGTAATACTGAAGCCAAAAGCCACATTAATAGATTTAAAATAACTGATAAAATCTGACAAAACCAACATAAGTCATTTGTAGAAGAACAAACTGCACAGAGAAAGACTGAAATATATATTTATATGTTTCTACGCTCATTGTCCATTTTATCAGCTCCACTTACTAAATAGGTGCACTTTGTAGTTCTACAAAGCAAAAAAAGGAGGTGGTCATAATGTTACGCCTGACCGGTGTACAGTAGACAGTTCACAGGTCACTGCTGGCAAAGATTTGGCTTTGGAAATGGGGATCTCTCCTGCTCTGTTGAAGTTTCAACTTTTGTTTTCCTAGACGCATCTAATCACAACATCATGTTCAAAGGTTTTCTAGCTTAGTGCTGGAAACCCAACAGCTTGACCAAAGAAATGCCAGATAGATGGACAGTTCAACATTTGATTGGAGGAGAAAATGAAGCAGCTGTTTTGGAAAAGCCTAGAGAGCATCTAAGTGATGGTAGACCATAGCACAGGGACAAGTTTGGCTGTGCTGCCTATAAAGTTCTCGCCATGAGTCAAAACAGCTGTTTATATTTTCTCCAAATGCCCGTAGAGGCTCCCTAGTGACTTGGGCACCTGGCCACTCAGCAATAAAACCCAAGGGATGATTATGTACTGCATAACATCTCAAAACTGCACTGACCACAGATGGAACCTTAGACTTCTAAGCCTACAAGATATCGGAAAATACGAACAACACAAGTTTCATCTCCTTCAACCTGCTAAACAGTCCAAAGAGAAATTCCAAAGCAGTTCCTAAGAAGAAAACCACAACAAAACTTTGAAACAATGGTTTCCTGACAGTGTCATTGCTGGTTTTAATGTTCTGTGAAGGACGCACAATGAGGCTGCATCGATGCAGGAGCACAGGCAAGGCTGCTGCTCGGTCTGGGTTTTGCAGCTTTTATAAACAATCTTCTCAGCCACCTCACACCTGAGCAGACTAACAGTGGGGCTGATACAGAGCAATCAATGTCTGTCCACAGCAAATCAGCTCCTTGGAGCGTTGATTGCAGGGAGTTCAATTAATTGTCAACCTTGGTTAGAAGAGGGTGTTGTGGTGTGATTGTTACAGCCAAACACAATTTGTCCTCATTTTTTAGTGTCACTACGTTGCTCAAGATAAAAGACTGTCTGCCTTCAGTCTGGAGACTTTTAGGGCTGTTTGCTCTCCCTGAACCTGCTTAGTTCTTCAGCTGAAAAAAGAAAACTGCCTTCTTGGCTACTCAAGCAAACAAGAGCAAAACAAGCAGAAGAGCAGCAATTAATTTTGCGTAATGATACTTGGGAACTGCACCAAATAATTAAAGTTCTTGCTTTATATCTCCCTTTCTTCCAGGTATAAATCACCACTCATCTTTTTTCCACTTTAAAAGGGTTTACTCATTCATGTGGAGTTAGAACCGCAAGTTTTTGCAGTTGTTTGTTTTGGTCTGTAACTGATCAAAGTCATATGTTAATATGGCCTCATTCCAAAACTCATTTAAAGGATCCTTCAAAGGTTTCCGTTCCTGGACCAGGCTGCAGTCTGCTGGGATAAAAGTACAAGAGACTTAATTTTACACTTGCACGGTTAACTATGGAACATCAACAGAGGACGGTACCTTGGAGAGGCTAAACTATTATGAAAAGCAGAAGCAGTGCTCCAGATACAGTTATGGCTTCCTTATCTGCAGGCACCTCAATCACTGTAGAGTAGCCAGGCTACACTCATTTGCATAAGCATATGGACTGCATATCTGTCAGAGGAGTTTTTTTAGCTGCTAAGCCGACATGCTAAGACATGTTTGGTTATTGTTTATTATTATTATTATTATTAGTAGTAGTAGTAGTAGTAGTAGTAGTGGTAGTGGTGGTGGTGGAGGTGGAGGAGGAGAAGTGGTAGTATTAGGAGGAGGAGAAGTAGTAGTAATAGAAGTAGTATTAGGAGTAGTAATAGTATGAGTAGCCTGGAGGAGGAGGAGAAGTAGGAGTAGTATTAGGAGGAGGAGGAGAAGTAGTAGTAATAGAAGTAGTATTAGGAGTAGTAATAGTATGAGTAGCCTGGAGGAGGAGGAGAAGTAGGAGTAGTATTAGGAGGAGGAGGAGAAGTAGTAGTAATAGAAGTAGTATTAGGAGTAGTAATAGTATGAGTAGTCTGTAGGAGGGGGAGGAAGAGGGGAAGTAGTAGGAGTAGTATTAGAAGGAGAAGTAGTAGGAGTAGTATTAGGAGGAGGAGGAGGAGAAGTAGGAGTAAGAGAAGTAGTATTAGGAGTAGTAATAGTATGAGTAGTCTGTAGGAGGGGGAGGAAGAGGGGAAGTAGTAGGAGTAGTATTAGAAGGAGAAGTAGTAGGAGTAGTATTAGGAGGAGGAGAAGTAGGAGTAAGAGAAGTAGTATTAGGAGTAGTAATAGTATGAGTAGTCTGTAGGAGGGGGAGGAAGAGGGGAAGTAGTAGGAGTAGTATTAGAAGGAGAAGTAGTAGGAGTAGTATTAGGAGGAGGAGGAGGAGAAGTAGGAGTAAGAGAAGTAGTATTAGGAGTAGTAATAGTATGAGTAGTCTGTAGGAGGGGGAGGAAGAGGGGAAGTAGTAGGAGTAGTATTAGAAGGAGAAGTAGTAAGAGAAGTATTAGGAGGAGGAGGAGGAGGAGGAGAAGTAGGAGTAAGAGAAGTAGTATTAGGAGTAGTAATAGTATGAGCAGTCTGTAGGAGGGGGAGGAAGAGGGGAAGTAGTAGAAGTAGTATTAGGAGGAGAAGTAGTAGGAGTAGTATTAGGAGGAGGAGGAGGAGAAGTAGGAGTAATAGAAGTAGTATTAGGAGTAGTAATAGTATGAGCAGTCTGTAGGAGGGGGAGGAAGAGGGGAAGTAGTAGGAGTAGTATTAGGAGGAGAAGTAGTAGGAGTAGTCTTAGGAAGAGGGGGGAAGAGGATAAGTAGTAGTAGTAGGAGGAGGAGAAGTAGTATTATTAGGAGGAGGAAGAGGAGGAGTAATAGTAGGAGTAGTGGAGGGAGGAGGAGTAATAGTGGAGGAGGAGAAGTGGTAGTATTAGGAGGAGGAGAAGTAGTAGTAATAGAAGTAGTATTTGTAGGAGGAGGAGTAATAGTAGGAGTAGTCTGTAGGAGGAGGAGGAGTAGTATTAGGAGGAGGAGGAGAAGTAGTAGTGGTAATAGGAGGAGGAGTAGAAGTAGTATTAGGAGTAGTAATAGTATGAGTAGTCTGTAGGAGGAGGAGAAGTAGGAGTAGTATTAGGACAAGGGGGGAAGAGGGTTAGTAGGAGGAGGAGAAGTAGTATTATTAGGAGGAGCAAGAGGAGGAGAAGTAGTAGTAGTAGTAGTATTATTAGCAGGAGTGGTAGTGGTAGCAGTAATGGTTTTGGTACTGGTGGTAACAGTAGTAGTGGAGGTAGTTGTAGCAGCACAAGTGGTGGTTGTGGTAGCAGTAGTGGTGGTTGTGGTAGCAGCAGTTGTGGTGGTATTAGTGGTGGTGGTGGTGGTATTAGTGGTGATGGCTGTGGTAGTGGTGGTGGTTGTGGTGGTAGTAGCGGTGGTGGTTGTGGTATTTATAGCTCTCAGAAATGGTGTGTTTTCATCTTACAAGTAGCTGTTAGTTAATTAAGAGGTCAGAATATTGTATATTTTAGTCTTACAAATGTTTACTTATTTATTCATTTGCTATTCAAAGTAGTTTTTGACAGAGTATCATCATCATCATCATCATCATCATCATCATCATCATCATCATCATCAAAGCTGCCCTATGTACATATTTAGTTATAATTGAAAGAAGCTCGTTCAGCAGTTATTCCATTTATCCTGTAGAGAAGAGGCCTGAAACACATCCGATGTAACAGAATATTCTGGCTATTCTTATATGCCCTTACACATTTTCTCCAGTCTATAAATCACCACATCTTACAGAGTGTAGCTTTAATTCTAGTTTAAAAACTTCTTTTTAGTTATGAACATTCCATTTCAAATATTTACACTGTTGGACACTGAGGACTATATTTTCATGTAATGAAAGCAGGAGACACAATGATTAAGTGAAGATGTGCTTATTTCAACAACACCGGCGTGAGCCGTATCATTTCCATTCTCCATTAAGTTTATCTCACTGGTAGAAATTGATTTATGGGTAATAAAGAACATAGAACACCAGATACGGCTTGGTGCCTCCACTGTTTAACTGCATGGGACTCAACAATGATTTATAGCATTCCTTCTATGTGTTTGTGCGTACAGAGAATTCTGCAGGTCTTCTGTCTAATAGAGTCATTGTGGACCAGTCAAGGTCATGAACCATTTATATCCACTGTTAGCCATTCCTCTCATGGTTATTTTGCCCTATTATGACCCATTACACAATTCAATCTACTGCAGTTGTCCTGCTCTGACTCGTGGCACAACCTTGGTCTACTTTTGTAATCTGATTTGCCCGTCTGGAGATCCTGCAGGGAAAGCGTAATTGAGAGTTTGAATATGTCTGGGAGTTGTGTGGCATTTCCTTTCTGTCTTTCACAGAGGAGGATTGAGTGACTGAAGAAACCGATGAGAGCCGAATGAATGGAAACATTTCCTGTAGTTCCCGGAGACATTTGTGATTTTCTGTGCCGTTGATTCTTCCTATTTACAGAGGGTACAAGTAAAAATGCAAATGATGCAAAACAGGGTTGCTCTGCTTCTCCTAGCTTGGAACAGATTTTATTATAAAGGTCTAGAAATTGTGAGGAATACAGTGGTCTGCAAACGTTTGGACACCCCAATCAAATTACGTGATTTTGTTGATTTGAAAAAGTATCACATCTCCTGTAGAGAACATGCATCTGCACAGTTTAGAGACCAATTACTGTTTTTATTTGCTCAATTTGACATTTAAGCAGTTGAACACAGAGGGAGTTCATCCCAGCCGTGATGTTATTGGTGATAACTCCCTCCTCGAGTGCTCTACTGCTTTAATACAGCAGTTAAATAAATACAGTAAGAAATGAATAAACTGGCCATGAACGCGGCTTTAATATGTTTTAATGTTCAGCTCCTTCCTCCTAATTATAGCTCCTTAACGAGCAGCTCGTTGCTACGTCAGAGTAACGAGCTGCGCCCACTCGCTGCTCAGCCGGCAGTTTGTTCTCCAGCTCCTTACACTAAATTCCCAAACTGTCGTCACCACTGAGCAGCTTTTCTGTTTTTACTGGGTCAGTTTTACGGCTCAGTCTGATTTGGTCCGACTCTGAAGGTCAGACACGTCTGGCGAATGGTGTTGGGTTCATTTCTGGCTGATTCCAGGTTGTTCAGCTGTTCTTCTGTCACATCTGCCGACTGAAAAGCTGCTCAGTGGTGACGACAGTTTGGGAATTTAGTGTCGTCCCGTCTTCAGAGTCGGACCAAATTGGCTGTCGGTCAGATGTGGTCTTAACAGTGTCCGTTTTCTGGTTGTGGCAGAGTAAGAAGTGAAAAGGTTCAAATGGCTCAAGCGTCTCCTACAGCTGTCAGAGTCGTTGCTTAGCAACAGCGTCTCAGTGGAGTGATACAGTGTTTGTGGTGTTCTGGTGAAATATCAACACCTTTTAGAACGACTCTCAACCAATCAGCTCGCGTGGCTGGAACTAACTGTTGTATAAATAGAAAAAAATATGTGGTGTGTGCAAAATTTATGGTACATTTTATATACATAGTATGTTTTTCCTAAAATTTGTCTAAAATGCCTTGTAGAGGTAGCATGAAGTTTTTTTCATTTATTTTTAAAAAATCAACAGAATATCTCATTTGATCAGGGGTATCATGTTGTGTAGTATAATAATGCGTACGTGTTTTTTTTAATGTATAATTAACCCTCCTGTTGCCTTCAAATTTACTAACATCTTTTATCCTTGGGGTCAATTTGACCCCAGCAATTTAAACCTCCAGAAAATGATTATAATTAAAGTTGTTACTCAAGTTTGTCACTTACTTTGTTTGTTTGTCGACTACTTAAATAGCCTTTGAACCACTGGAGAGGCTGGGCTGTGTGTCCCTGTTTGGATGTCCTTCACAACAGTTGCAGCAGCTGTTGATGCTCTTGGAAGGCACTGCCTTCTCTCAATATGAGGTTTCACCAATGCGTTACCCAGCTGCTCCAGGAAAACCTTCCTTCGACTCAGTTTCCCCACTGTTCCAGTTCTTGTTTATTTCACTCCATATTACAAAGGCATTGTAAGCGCTCACATTAATGATGTTGAAGAAAATTACAAGGGGTCAAGGGGCAGTCATGCATTTGCAGCTTGTAGTCCAAGACCATTTGCGGTTTTCTGTCTTCTCTGGTGCTCAGGGCAGCATCTTTGTGCTCATCAGCAGGACATTTTTTCCCTTTCTTGGAACAGTAGGAGATGACAGTGGCTCTGTCACTAAAGGCACACATTGAAGATCTTACCTTCCTGTTCATCACAAGCAGTTCAGAGGGAAGTTACAGCTTGTTTTTTCTCACTGGCCCCAGCTTGGTAACCTTCCTTTTCAGCAGTTCTTCACCCAGGGTGTGAAAAAATGATCACATGTAATGTTATGAGCATTCAGTCCTTCAGCCACAGCAAGTACCACCATCATGCCCTGATTTTTTTCAGGTGCTTCCCCAGGGGATTTACCAGTGTACACCTACATATTCCAGGCATAGATGGACTGTGTATCATAGGCTGCCCATATTTTGATACCGTATGTGATCGGTTTGCTTGGCAAGTATTGCCACGACATGCAACCAGACATTCGTCCACAGTCACGTGGAGACCTGGATTTTATCAAAGCGTATGACACAGTTTAGAGACATGGTGGTTGGAAATATTGTCCTTCTAGTGTCAGCAGCCCAAAGCCTTGCTGTTGCTTTGCCTTTTGGCTTGTACACTCCTGCCAAGATGAGCAACATAATGTAGGCTTGCAAGTGGGTCACATCCAAGTCTTTCCAACTGTCCCCATACACACCCCTCCCCTCTAAATGTGTCACCTCAAGTATGTCCTTTACAATTGACGGTGTTATACAAAGCTCAAATGCCGATTTTTGTCTTGCACACGGCTCAGTAGGAGTAGTAGTATCTGGTGTGGCCTGGAACCATTTTGATGACATTAGCAACATTAGCATCTAACCTGTTGTTCAAGTTGGGAGATGGACCATAATAACTTTCCATTTTTGGAAGATAGTATGTTTGCTGGTGGTTGAGAGACAAAGGAAGGATGCCTCATAATCAGGGTCCTCCTCAACATCATCCTTTGTCTTGGACACATTCTCCACTATGTCACTTTCATGGTCAAAGAGATGTAACAACACCTCATGACAGAAAACCTTTCCTTAGTAGTCATTTTCAGTTGAAAGAGCGCAGAAGGAGAGAGCACACAGAGCACCAAGAGAAATGGCTTAGAAAGATGCTGTACAAACCTTTTATATGTTTGCTCCACCCCTATGTTGTGTGAACTATCAATATTTTTGTGGGAACCACATTTTCCCGCCCCCACAGCATGGGAGATATCAAAGTTTATGTTTTCCCATCCCACATGTCACGTAAACTATCAGTGGTTCTCGCCCTACTACAGATATGGTTATGTTAGGTTAGGGCCCTAAAGTCAGCTAAAACAGCCTGGGGTCAAATTGACCCCAAAGAACACTGATGAGTTAATTTTATGTTTACCCAGTTTTCCCCACTGAATTAGGAAAAGTCATTAAATATGAAGCTAAAAAATAATGTCAATCATTTATTTAAAGACAAACATTGAATGGGGTCAAATTGACTCCAAAGATGATAGGAGGGTTAAAGACTTTTAATTTATATAGAGAAAAAGCTTAATAGAAACAAGAAAGGGTTGGGAGTAATATTTAATAAGGTGCAGGAATTGCTCTAAATATTGTTTATTCAGGATAAACATATACATTAGGTGTGTCTTTTTCACTAGGAAGTGACATCATGTGTCGACTGTTTGTTAGATGCGTACCTTTCGGTAATAAGCGAGGAAGGCAATGTGAGACAAAAGACCAGTGGTGTGAGAAGGTGCAGCATGCAGATGGACTTCTCTACAGGGCGACTGTAATCTGCATGCTCGCAACTTCTTTATGGATATTTGGTTGTCTTTGCCATAGCAACAGAGCTGCAAAACGATGCTGTAAAGACCTTGCTGAGGCTCAGTTTGCACAGCAGGCAGAGGGAGCGGGAGCGGGAGAAGACAGCCAAGCAGCGAAGTGCTTGCTTGCAGTTGCACTTCGGCATGAAACTGGAGGAATTTTCCCTTTTCCTCAAGTCAGGACCGGGGAAGATTTGTGACACCAGGCTCTGAAGTGCCTGAGGTTGCGATCTCAGCTGCTCGCTTCTCTCTTAGTCCGTGGGAGACAAATGGAGGGACGCAACAATTGCGTTCTTCACTCAGCATGTTGGAGCAGCTGTGGACCGGATCCTTTTGTATCAGGCAGGCGAGTAATTGCCTTTGTCCATCGCGTGCAATCGACTGTGGGTAAATGAAGAAGAGCAAGGACCCTTTCACTTCATGTCTGAAAACCTCCTGTCTTGCTTCCAGAATTTCTTCATATAGTGCCTCGCTAGGTTCTGTTTACCTCTGTCTGTTAATATCCCCTCCCCTTTCTCTCTCCCTCTCGCTCTCTCTCTCTGTCTCATCGTCTCTCTCTCACTCTCCCTCCTTCCCTCCCTCCCACAGCTTGTTATCTCTCCTCCCCTCGCTCTTTCAAAGCCAGTAGTCTGTCTACAATCCAGTCCACACGCTGCTTGCTACATGATCTCTCAGAGAAGCTGCGTTCACGTCTTGCCCTCCCGCCTCCATGCGAGAGATATCCTTTAGAATTTCATCCTCGGGACAGCAGGATGCCTCAGTGCAGGCGCTGATTCCCTCCTTTTTTTCCTTGTGCCTTTCCCCTTCCCCTCCCCTCTCCTAATCTCCTGCCCTTTGACCCTCACCCTCCTCCTTTTTCCTCTTGACCACCCCTATTCCTCATCCACCTTCCCTTTCCCTTCCCTCTCTTCCCTCCTTTTTGTACCCTCTTGACCATGTTGCCATGTGTTTGCCGGCTCCAGCCTCTCCTCGCCTTTGTATCGTTTGCCTTGCTGACTCAAGGGGAAAACTGTCCAGCCACCTGCCTGTGCCCGGACCATCACACCGTGGACTGTAGCGGCCGAGGACTTACTCGCCTTCCTGACGAAATCCCGCTGGACGTTCGGCGGCTGTTGCTTTCGGACAACTGGATCCCGCAGATCCCCTCTGACTTCCTTGTGCTCTACAGTGACTTGGTGTACCTGGACTTGCGAAACAACTCGCTTTCCCACATTGAGCCGGGGACCCTCAGCACCTCCTCCAGGCTGGTCTTCCTGGACCTGGGCAGCAACAACCTGACCGAAATCCCCAAAGGAGCTTTCGGCGAGTCACGGAGCCTGATCAAGTTGCGTTTAGGCAACAACCCGTACCTGAGCATGGTCAACGAGGATGCCTTCAGGGGTTTGACCTCACTGAGAGAACTTGAACTGGAGCGCAATGCCCTGTCTGGCCTACAGGTGGGGGCGCTGAGCCAGTTGCCTTCACTGCGTGTGGTGAGGTTAGAGGGCAATCCTTGGGTGTGTAATTGCACCTTTGCTAACCTCTTCACTTGGCTAAATGAGAACAGTCACAAGCTTCCAAATGGTAAGTTCTTGAGATTCTGCAGGTCACCTCTTACTTTTCAATAGCTTCTTCTTTTTATACCAGTACAAAAATCGTTCTGTAAATGCTGTTATCCCATCTTTACATTAGCATATTTTCATTCGTCAGTACAGTAATCTATGCTATTAGTATTACCCCAGTTACAAAGGGACCCCTTCCTGTGGGCTAAATATAGCTCCCTCTCGCCCACCCCCCAACAAGAAGGGATTTCCAGACTAATGAGAGACAATCAAGGGCATTGTTCCAGAGGGGAGCCTTGTGAGGACCTCATCAGGTTGCACTGGGTGCAGGATGGCGCCCTTATGTGTAGCTGAGCTCACGTTTATCATGTCTCATGGGAATGTGCTCCGTCAACGTCACACTTTCACACGAGCACCTGCCTCTCCCCTCCAAGCCTACGCGAGGGTCTGTGTGTGCATGTTAAATAAATCTGCTTATTGTAAGCATGCTGTGTATATGACCAGTTCTATTAGAACATCCTGCTGTTGAGAGGCTGTTTGAGTCTGAGCCTTGTGTTTTTACTTAGCTGGTCTGGATGATTTGTAGAAGCTCATGTAGAGTGACCTGATCCCTTTTCTTCTTTACGTTTGAGGTGCATTCATGATAGAAAAGGATTCAGAAAGGTGCTTACATAGAGATGTGATTCGGGGACTAGAACACAAGAGAAGCAGTTTAATCTGAAAGCAAATTACCGGCAGTCCCGCTTTATAAACGAGACACCGATTATTCATCTTTTCATTTATTCCTGGGGTCATTTGGATGGCACCTGCTCACTTGATCTGTTTAATGTTCCATATGGTGTCCCGATACACAATCCATTGAAACACCGAAAGTTATTAAACGTACACAAATTCAGATTGCAAAAGCACACATTATAAAATAAGCAAATAAATAAATAAACCAGTCCCAGCTGTCACATTCTCTGAGCCAAGGTCATTTAACATGAAGGGACAGACATTTACAGTGCCAGGATGCTCACTCAGAGTTAGACTTTGTGATGATCACGTCTGCAAGCATAAGGACTCTATTTGGGTCTTTCCTTCACTATAATATTAGATTCAAACAGATGAAAATAATAGATTCCTTTAGATAAACATACAGTAGTATCAGATGAGCAATCTGTGTACAGTCGGCGCTGCCCCTGCGCTCCACTGTGTGTCTTTGAGAACAAGCAGACAAGCCCCTCTCCCGGCGTGTTTACATTCGAACATGACCTTGTGCTGTCTTTGTTTGTTATTCCCTTGCGCGTTTTAGAACGGATAAGGGGCTAACCATGTCATAAAGAGAGACGGCTGTTTGTACAGTGGTGATCTATTCCCAGAGCAATTCCGGTCTCACTTTATTTGGATGCTCACTAATAGCTTGTGTACAAATGCTCACATTGTTAACAAGATGTCTGATGAAACTCATGGATTAGGATTAAGTTTAGGTGTTTAGTTGAGGTTAAGATTACAGTGTGCATTAAAGAAAAGATGCATTTTATTGCTGTCAGAAGAAAACCTCGTATGTCCAAAATGGTAACTTTACAGGAGGAGGAAAAAACCTACTTTGCTTTGAATGTAAGTCAGTGGAACCAGAATTTTGTCCAAGTCATTTTGGGCCGTTTCTTTTGGTCCATTCATCATGAAATTAACACACAATGTAAAGGACAACAGGCGTTTTCAAATTGTGTTAAAAACAGAAAAACAACAAAATTGGAGATATGAGGTTTTTTTTTCCCCCAGACGGCAGTGATTTAATAGATATTTAATTGGATGTGAGGGCTTGTTCAGACTTGGCTGGTTTGGTTCGTTTGAAATGAAACCAATTAGGGTTTCTCGGTTTCACCTTCCAAAAAAGTCTGGTATAATTTGGTTTAATTATGAGAGTAATCAGGACCAGAGAGGTCTAAATGGACTAAACACAAAATAGACCCTCGCCTCTTCTCTGCAGACCTTCTTTAGTACCTGTAACAGACAAATTTCTGATGTTTTACCTTTATTTTATAATCTCTTTACGAATTATAAACCAATACAGAGGATGGTCGCAGTTTCAAAACTAAACCGAGCCACATCTGAAGCCATTATAAAAGGCATAAAATAAAAGCAGTAGGCTGCCTAAGGCTGCGTGCACATACTGTACCGCGCAAATGTTTTGGGCACCTGAGAGAATTAAAAAAAAAAAAAAAAATTCTCTGTAAACAATTATTTGCTCCAAAAAAATAACCTATAGTACTATAAATCCAAATGACAAATACAATAAGTAGTGTTTTGTTGTATGTCAGTATGTTTGTTTAACCCCTCCATATGGAAGCCCCGTATTAACTGTAGTTATACCCCAATACTTGATTTGACTCATCATTGCCTCATTATCTGAAATCATGTGAGCTGGTGATGAAATGTATTAAATCCATGCAATGGCTGGGAATATTGCAGAGAAATCTAGAAACCAGGCTGTTTTTCAGACTTGCTCATTAGACATCAAAAAAAAGACATTTAGCTATTTTTACCACATTTATGTTTATTCGCATTTACTCTACTGATAATTAGAATAGATGCAAATCTGTTTATCTAAGTATACGTCTAAATATTATTTGTTGTGCTTTTAGTAAGTACGAACACAGTCATTGCCTGAGTCAATGGGTTTATAATAATAACTGCTGCTTTTGCTCATTGCTGTATTAGAAGGATAGACCTGGATCAAATACTATGATAAGGAAACTAAAAGAGTGGATTTCTAGCAATAATACAGGCAAAGAAGAACATATTATCTCCAGATTCCTGGCCAAGAAATAAACACCCACGTGTTTAGGAACCAAGTACCAATTGTACTAGTTGATACTAGTTAAAGTATCACTTAACTTGTTCAGTGCCCCACCTGGACAAACACCCAACACTATACCAATGCGAGTCCTTGGGCAAGACTCCTAACACACCTTCACCTACCTGTGTAATTGTCTACCTGTGAAATTGTATGTTGCTCTGGTTAAGTACCAATTTGGTACACTTCAACTGTTGCGGTGTGAAACCAACCAAACCAAACGAGATACAATAGCACAGAAACCCAAACACTGGTGTGGACTTCATCAGTTGAACCAGGTTTCAAAGCAGCTAGTGTATCATTTCCTACTTGTTCAGACCAAATGACCCAAACTACTCAAACACACTCTTAAAGATGAGGATCCTATTCTGAGAATCTTCAGAGGAGCGTCCAAACAAAGTATTACCGTAACGCCATACATGTCATTTATGCAGTTTTGAGGCTGAGCATGTCATGACCAAGTGTTTCTGCCTCCTCTGTGCAACTCTGGCACACTTGCAGTCAGGCGGTGGTGCAGTAGCAGAAATATTACCTCCGGTCGGGACTGCAAATGCATTTATCATGGACACTCAGTGCGTCTCTGCCTGGGCATAATAAAGTACATTAGAGAAAAAGAGCCAAGCACACATCAGCAGCAGCGTAACGGGGGCCAAGCCTCTGGCGTACCTGCCAACTGGCCCAGCGTGCCCGTACTTCCCAAATTGAGTTAGGAGCGTGCATCCTCACCTCATGTTCACTGCTTATTTCTGCCTCACTGGCTCCTTATGACTTGAGGGAGGATGGACTGTGGCTGGTCAAAGCCACGAATAGACCAGAGTGACCTTTTTAAACACACACAAGAGGAGGTGGGAGACTGGCCCTGCCGAAGGACATTTCCAACTGAACTGGCTCTAAAAGCATGGGGGGTTTGTCATGGTTTGCGTTGGAATATGTTTACATTTCAAGAGGTTCATTAGCAAGAAAATGGAAGGAAGGAAGCTTTTCAACCCTTAACTTGCAGGCCTATTAGTTCCAAATCTGAAATCTCCCCCTTTTAAACTTAGTTATTATTCAGTTGGTAATCTTGGACAGAAATTCCACCATTTTTTTTTATAATTTCTGCGTTATGTAGTTGGAAAGATACGAACAACGTCATTCAGACTGGTTAGAAGTGAAATGTGCCATTGAGGAGATATTCTGGAATTCAGAGCTGTTCACAGTGCAGCTTTGATTTCTTTACGATGGCTTTGAGATATGATTTTGGTATAATATACATTCTAATATCTATGCAGGATGGAGAGGCACAAGTAGGGTGTTGTAAGGCAAATTTTACAACAGTTAGTTCCAGCCACGCGAGCTGATTGGTTGAGAGATGTTCTAACTGCTGTTATTTCACCAGAACATCACAAACACTGTATCACTCCACTGAGACGCTGTTGCTAAGCAACGAGTCTGACAGCTGTAGGAGACGCTCAGGCCAACTGAACGTTTTCACTTCTGACTTTGCCACAAACAGAAAACGGACACTGTTAAGACCACATCTGACCGACAGCCGATTTGGTCCGACTCTGAAGACGAGACGACGCTAAATTCCCAAACTGTCATCACCACTGAGCAGCTTTTCAGTCGGCAGCTGAGACAGAAGAACAGCTGAACAACCTGGAATCAGCCAGAAATGAACCCAACACCATTCGCCAAACTAAACGGGCTGTAAGAAGCTTTACAGACCGGCTGGAACAAAACAACATTAATACTGATCTGGACAAACTGACCAAACTGAGCTGAACCTGATATTGGGTCAGTTTTACGGCTCAGTCTGATTTGGTCCGACTCTGAAGATCAGACACGTCTGGCGAACGGTGTTGGGTTCATTTCTGGCTGATTCCAGGTTGTTCAGCTGTTCTTCTGTCTCAGCTGCCGACTGAAAAGCTGCTCAGTGGTGACGACAGTTTGGGAATTTAGTGTAAGGAGCTGGAGAACGAACTGCCGGCTGAGCGGTGAGTGGGCGGAGCTCGTTACTCTGACGTAGCAACGAGCTGCTCGTTAAGGAGCTCTAATTAGGAGGAAGGAGCTGAACGTTAAAACATATTAAACGCCGCCTTCACGGCCAGTTTATTCATTTCTTACTGTATTTATTTAACTGCTGTATTAAAGCAGTAGAGCACTCGAGGAGGGAGTTATCACCAATAACATCACGGCTGAGATGATCTACAGACACCAGATCACAGCCGGGATGATATTTCACGATAACGCACTCCCTCTCGGGTTCTACTGGTTAAATAGCACCTGGAACTAACAAAATTACTAACTAACTTACTGACTGACTTCAGATCATGACATGAGTTGGTTTTATTGCTCATTGTGAAAGCAAATATAATTAGTAACATTATATAAAACATTTAAAACTTTCAATGATTGTTATTGATTATTTGGTATAACTCTCATCAAGCAAATATCCTACATTTTTGTGTGTATTAAAATGTGGGCCCACGTATGATCCCTTAATGTTTAAGGGGTTAAGACTTATTATTCAGAAACTACTATAATGTTATAAATATAACTGCAACAAAACCAATATAAGCAGGAGCGGATAGAGTATTGAAAGTTCCTGTTAATGTATAAGTCCTGTTAGTGTGGTGGGATAATTTCCTTGAGTATAAGTAAAAATAATAACAAAAGAAATGATTATATTATTAGCTTTTCAAGTTTATTTCTTTACAGCAAAGTAGTTGAGAAGCCCTGAAAGGCTGTGTATAGTTTGTTGTTGTTAATTTTTTTTTGCTTTGGCCCAAAACAAATCAGATTATTTGATTTAAGGGTCGAAATGACAGGTAGAGACGCCCATATAATCTTAGTGACAGCCAAGCAGTCACAATAAAACAAATATAACAGCTTTTAAGGAAAATCGAAGGCTGCTCTTTTTGTTTTTCAATAGCAAAGAAAGAGAAGGGCTTAGCCTACAGTTTATAGGCTTCCTCCAGGTGGAAGTTGAATTCTGAAATTCTAAGCTGTGTTGTGTTATTAATCAGTTAACTAATTAATTAATTATTGTGTTATTAACCAGGCTTGATCCTGATTGGATTACAAGCTAAAACGCACATATGTTTTTATTCTGTGCTGGTTATTAAAAATTAATTCCACTCAAAACAGTATCCTGGAAAAAAAATGTACTCAAGTACTTTTATGAGATGAGATGGAATTTGGTACTTTCCACCTCTGTACGTAGTTATGAGAGTGAGGAATTGAAGCGTTGGAGCCTTAGAGGCACACAGATTTCACTGGGTTGAAAACAGTCATAAAGACTTGCTTTGTTTTCAGGCGACTTAATAAATTCCTCATTTTGCTAAGCTGAGTTTTAGGCCGAGAAAATGCCAGACTGGACCAATTATTCTAAATATGCTGGTAGCTATGAAAAAAGATACAGCGAGAGAAACCGATACGCTGCCCTCAGCATTGAGGAAGATGGGGTTTTAAATCAAACTGTGGTAATGACATTGGCTCTCGCGTTGTTGGGAAGGTTTATTACCCTCTTGAACCCAACAGTTGAGCAGCTGATCTAACTTCAGATAGCTCGCCTCAGAAGACTGCACATCTCCCATTAGATTTCAGGAGGCCTGCAGCCAGTGATAGATTATCCCTCTAAATGAGAGGATGGATTTTCTGACTGGCGAAAATCAGCGATTCTTCTATCATCGTATCTCTGAGAATAAAGATGAATGCAACACCACAGAGCTCCTATAAGTCTTCCCTCGGTTTTCCTTTTCATTTTTGAGCTTTACAGGATGATCCTGGTGTTCTAGAACATTAATAAGAGCATTAGAACTAGATTCCTTGAGATGATACCTGGTGTGTGTTTGTGTGTAAATCCATAATTTAAAAAAAAATAAAATAAATAAATACATGACGTTTTTATGTAAAACAATTTTTAGTGCATTTAATAAAATTCATTTTCGTTTAATTTTGCCTGCAAAAGTCTTAAAATGCTTATATGTTGATTTAACCTCTCATTGACCAGGGTATATTTTGGTCATTTACGTGACCAGATCGTAAGGCAAATTATTCAGTAACTGCATTTAATAAATGCAAATTTTAATTGAATTAATTAATTAATTTTTTTGTAAAAGCTTGTGGTGTCCGCAAATGCTTTTTTTTTTTTTTTTTTTTTTTTTTTTTTTTTGTAGGAACTGTCTGTAGATTCTACAAACTTTACAGAAGATGCACAAAAAATCCGCTTTCAGTTTTATAAGTAAATAAATTAGATTAGTCTATTAGATTGAGTTTGACGTTTTCACATGCATACAAAAGCGTTTCCATATGAAACGTTATGAAATTAATAATAGACTCAATGTTTGCATTTGCACTGCAATTGTAAGTCTAATTAGAACTTTTTTCTAGCTTGACAAAAGTTTATTCCTGTAAATAAGCTTTACTAACTCCCGTTCACAATCAGTCAAGCAAGCATGTGAAGCAGCTCCTGGGCTGGTTAATTCACTCCCTCACCTGTAGCGGTCTGAAACTTCTCCACAGTGCGAAGCCTTTAGGTGATGGATCCACACCAGGGTTGACACTAAAACTGTGCTGCAGAGTGAAGAATATTACCTGAATGTTACCTTACAAGGTTGTCGTGTCTAAGGTTTAGGTAAGTGGCATTAAGCTTTGGTGCTAACATAACATTGCAAATCCCATAGAAATGTGTTTTTATTATGCCACAATTGCAAAATGCATAGCCAAGCGGTTTGAACTGCATAGAAATAGTTGATGTTTTAATATGAGGCAGCCTCTTTTAATTCAAGGATTCAAGGAGATTTTATTGTCATTCGCATCACATGGTACATGAGGTGGAACGAAATTAAGATCTCATGGTCCAGTTTACACCCAAGAGCTGTTATTAAAATAGATGCACTCTGCACCACATCTGCTGTCTAGTAAAACACAAAAACTAGTGCTAGTGTCCCCTGAATGCCCTAATACATTATATTATGTGTTGGTGGTTGAACTGAGTTCAATACTTCATAGTTTTGATAGATTCCTTGCTAACAGGCTGGGTCTGTCCTGTGGGCAGCTACTTGATCAGGCCAGACTGTGAAAGTACAATAAACGACTTTTTGACTTTCAGACTTTGCGTTAAACATGTTTGAGAGTAGAAATAATCACAAAATGTTGCTCATCTTAACATGAGTTTAAACCATTTTATTAGATTCATAGGGGCTACAGCCAGCAAACATGAGTCTGAGACAAAATGAGCACCAAATTACGAATAGAAAACCAAACAGGAGCATAAATTAATAATCAAATAGAACTATGTTGTGTTTGTGTGTGTTCATTCTGTGGTTTTACCCAAAAGGGGTAGGATTTAATCCCCAGTAGTGGGGACCACCCGGCATGTATGACAGATGGAAGCTCATTTGGACAACGAGGGTCTCTGGATTATCTCCTATCATGAGACCGGAATAAAGACCATCACTACCCACTGTTACTGCCACTGTGTGCCAGACAGTCTTAGTCTATTCACAGAACTGAGCGCTAAAGCCAAAATACATACAACATATAATAACCAATGATGAGCTAAAGCAATTTTATGTAAGGTTGAGTGTTCTCAATTAGTCCACGATACACTATATGGTCAAAAGTATGTGGACACCAATGCACTCTCCATAGACAAACACTGGCAGCAGAATGGTTCATATTGACTAAACGTGGCACTCTCATAGGATGCCTTGACCACAGGTTAGTATGTGCATTTTCCTTGCTAGATCTGCCCTGGTCAACTGTAAGTGCTATGATTGTAAAATGGACATGTCTAGGAGCAACAGCTCAGCCATGAAGTGTAGACCCTGCAAACGTACAAAGCAAGCCACTGAGTGCTGAAGTGTGTAGCATGTAAAATCACATGTCCTCTGTTTGCCATAGCTCCATACAGTCTTTGAAAGCAACATCAGCAACAATAACTTTGTGTCAAGAGCTTCATGAAATGAATTTCCATGGCCGAGGAGCTGCACACAGGCCTAAGATCACTATGCACAATGCCAAGTGTTGGCTGGAGTGGTGTAAAGCACGCTGCCGCTGGAATCTGGAGTAGTGGAAACTTTCTGTGGGGCGATTTTATCTTCACGCTTCAATATCTGGCAGATTCCAGGAGAACACTAGCTACCAAATTGCATAGTATTGCATAACAGTTAAGTTTGGTGGAGGTGGAATGATGATCTGGGGCTGTTTTCCAAGGTTTGGGCCGCTTAGTTTCAGGAAAGTGTAATGTTAATGCCTCAACTTACAAAGACATTTTACACAATTATATGTTTCCAACTTTGTGGCAACAGTGTGGGGAAGAAGAAATGATATAGAGCTATGTCCCCTGAAGTGGTCAGGCCTGGCGTGTGACCATTCCACCAACAGGTAGTGTTGCTTCTAGGCAACAAAAGTATATCTGAAAATGCTCATAAAAAATTTGATACTGAACGTCAAAAACAGATTTAAATGTGGCCACTAAGAGATAGTATGACATAGCACATGCTGTTTATTGACTTATTCAAACTCTTTCATAGTGGTTAAATATGTATAACATCATTGTGAAGTGAGAGAAATACGGTTGTTGCCCTGAGGCAACGTCGTGCACTCAAGGGTTAAATAATTGGAAGGTGGTCTGAACATGGGGTATAATACAGTCCTGAATCCAGGACTTTGTTTTGTGCAACTAGGTCTATACAACTTGAGCTCATTCTCCCACTCATGCACACCCTCACTGCCTTATCCCCCATGCGCCCCTCACTGTGAACCCTCCGCTCTCTTGGCTGCTGGGTTGGCATGCATTTACTTTCTTAAATGAGGTTTCTTTGCACAGTGGCTCGTAAATGCAGAGAAACCAGGGATTTAATGGATTAAAAAGCTCCTTAACTGTACGACTGCTGCAGTAGCAGCGATGTGCAGGTCATTTGGTGGGCCAAAATATACCCTCAGTCCAACTAAATCCAATTAGAAATGATGAACCCTGCCACTTCTCCCCACACAAGGTACGGTAAGTAGAATTTTCCATTAAAACTTAAAGTACTATTAATGCCACATTCAAGGATCCAAGAAAAGCAGTGTGTTCAAGCATAGCCTAAAATAGCCACTGAATTAAGAGGATTGAGGAGATGGATTGAAAGAATGCTTCACTTCTCAGTTCAGATACGCGTATTAACTCATCTGCGCTCTGTTTTGTGGAATCATAATCATCTTTACAACTTGTCACGTATTTGCAGTTTATTTAAGAAATGGTTTGGGTGGGAATCAAATTTACAAATCAGTTTTTTTCGCTTCACACCAAGTGTAGTTGATCAGCCAAGACATGTTTGAAGTCTGATTTTCTGTTTCTTTATTGTTGCTGTCAGGACTGGACAGAAGTCGGACACATGCAGGTTATGTGAAGAGATTTTAATAAAGGGCTCAGACATGAAAGGGATGGTCAAAAACAGTCCGAGTCAGCAACAGCAAAAAGAACAAGTAATAAGGGAGCATAGCAGAAGGCGAAGTCGAGATAAACCAGGCAAAGATCCAAAACTGATCCAAAACACAGAGTCGAAAACGGGCAAAGGTCAATACGTGGAAATACTATCAGACACGAAACGCATCGTAATGCTGGGGAGCTCGTCAAAACTTGGCAAAGACCTGAACAAACAGGTGAGTAAATATAGGCTGAGACACAGGTGACAATACTTAATAAGCAGGAGACTGAGAGCAAGTGTAGGCCATGTGACTCTGGCTAGGACTCAAGTGAGAGTCAATGGTATTCTGGATAACGGAGTCCTGGTCGGCTTGGGAGCCGAAGGGAAGCGTGACCGTTGCTTCGAAGCGACGAATGCAGTGAATTGTGCACCATAAGTGAGCATCCTGATCATTTGCTTTAAACCATTGCACGCTGTTACACAACCTCAGATAGACAGGCTTTTGTGTTTGTGTCAGAGGGGAAAGGAGTTTGAAGTTTAGAGTCGGTGCTGAAATTTGGCTCCCAAAGTCTGAAACCACATTCTTTTAATTTAAACCTGGAAATAAACAACAATTTTTACAATTCTAAAACGTATAGAGCTAAAATGAAGGAGAAATATTCAAGATTCTGTACTATTTCTACACTGTCTTGTGTTGTGCTAGTATGAGTGGATCAGACACAGCAGTGCTGCTGGAGTTTTTAAACACTGTGTCCACTCACTGTCCACTCTATTAGACACTCCTACCTTGTCGGTCCACCTTGTAGATGTAAAGTCAGAGACGACAGCTCATCTGCTGCTGCACAGTTTGTGTTGGTCATCCTCTAGTCCTTCATCAGTGGTCACAGGACGCTGTTGGTGGACACTGTTGGTGGACTATTCTCAGTCCAGCAGTGACAGTGAGGTGTTTAAAAACTCCAACAGCACTGCTGTGTCTGATTTACTCGTACCAGCACAACACACACCACCACGTCAGTGTTACTGCAGTGCTGAGAATGACCCACCACCCAAACAGTACCTGCTCTGTGAGGGTCCATGGGGGTCCTGACCACTGAAGAACAGGGTAACAGAGTATCAGAGAAACAGATGGACTACAGTCTGTAACTGTAGAACTACAGAGTGCAGCTATACGGTCAGTGGAGCTGATAAAGTGGACAGTGAGCGTAGAAACAAGGAGGTGGTCAGAAGTTCTGCCTGATCGGTGTTCATTGCTACCTTAGCCTCATAGTTCCGGTGCTGAACTAAAGAAACAAACATTTTCCACCAAATTTAACTGATCAGGTTCGGACCCCCTGACTGCACGTAAAGCCTCTGTGTTCACTCATTTGAACACACTACATTCACCCATTTGCTGTCTAAAAGCCACAGAGCTGTATCATCCCACTGGCCTCCCGTCTACTAGCAGCCACCAGCATGAATCTTTTAGCAGGAAAATGAGTGTAAACATGATCCAGTGCTCTTGGCACTGCTTTTGGGTTAAGCATGGACAGAGTGCATGTATAATTCAGAGGAGGACATGTCCTGCAATGGCCTGGGTAATGAGGATGGCTTATGTGTGGTCATATTATTGGTCAAGTTGTATTTTGAAACATTTACAGAAACCAGCACATCTGTCTCATAAAATAGTGACAGCTAAGAAAAATATAGAGCAAGAAATGAACAGAAGATCTGTCCAAAATAAATAACCACACATTCAGAAGAGAATACAGCACAAAACACACAGTTTAGACAGAATAAACACACACACACTTAAAAAAGATGAGGTTTTTCAAGGGTTCTTCAGGAAAGAACATGGTTCTATATGGAATTATTAAATGATTAAAGGGTTCTTCTGATTGATGGAGAATGTTCTGTGGATGGTTTTATAAAGAACCCTTAAAAAAAAGGTTCTATATAGCACCAAAAAGGGTTTTTCTGTTGTTAAAAGCTCGACATTGTAATGATAGAAGGACCTTTTTGGGTGTTATAGGGAACCCTTTTCAAAAAGGTTCTATGTTTCGAACTACCAGCAGCACATTCTGAAGAACCCTTTCACGATGCAAATAATCCTTTGATCGTGCAAAGGGTTCTTTTGAGTGTTCATGGTTCTAAATAGAACCATTTAGAACCATGAACACTCAAAAGTACCCTTTGCATAATTAAAGGATTCTTTGCATCGTATCATATAGAACCATTTTCACTACTAACTAAAGAACCCTTGACTTTTTTGAACCCTTGTGTATTTATAGAAGTATGGTAAAAAAATGTGGGTTTAATGGGACATGATGACCGGTTGGGGGGGTGTTGCCCCACCGAATGACCCCCTGGTCCCGAGCCTGCCTGTGGATGGTCGAGGAACGGACGAGCGCATATCTAGGATGATCATGACGTACCTCTTGATTATAAAGGAACTTGCTTATCTAGCTGTATTAAGCATTTTGAGAATTCCTAAGATGAAAAGTGCCAAAGCAGGTTCTAAGGAGGTGGTCATAGGAACACTTTTGCTTCCCTAAAGAACCTTTAATAGATGCTCCTATTAAAGAAATATTAATTTTTGTAAAATGTGCAGACACCTTTTTTTGAAGTTTAAGGAACCTCCATCTGTGCAAAGTTCTACACCAATTCAAGGTTTTTTCTTAGAATTGCATATGCAAACATGAGAAACGTTGATATTTAGAGTGTAAAATGAAGCACGCTGTATAAATAATATTTATATATTCTTATAATATATAAATCTTATAATATTCTTATTGCCTTGCTGATCTGTGATCAGTAATAACATGTAGATTTTGCCCGTCCCTCAGCGAGGCTGGCTGGGTTAGGCATTTGCGTCACTGTTTCCCTGTGGCTTTGCGAGCCAGAGCGCATACAAGCCTCAGCTTGCATAAAGGGAAGGTTCATGTGACCGAATCAGTCTGTGCATTTCTCCATGGAGTCTATCCAGTTACATCCACTGATTATTGTATTATCAGCAATTCGCCACAGTGGCAGCAGTTCTACCAGATTTTTAACGAAGCAGCAGTCAGTAGGTTATAAAGCTCGGTGTTAAGACAGAGGTTGTAAATCTGTGTTAAGTAATAGGTCAGAAATGAACCTTGTCTGTTTTATGATGT
Source organism: Pygocentrus nattereri (assembly GCF_015220715.1). Lineage (NCBI taxonomy): Eukaryota > Metazoa > Chordata > Actinopteri > Characiformes > Serrasalmidae > Pygocentrus > Pygocentrus nattereri. The sequence continues at coordinate 1,696,999 of NC_051231.1, read as the reverse complement.
AGCATGAAAGACTAAACAATGTCACTTGCACAGCTGCACAAGTTGACCTTGCCTTGGCAGAATAACTTGAGTCACAATGCGTTTCATGTTACTATAAACAGATTATATAATGTTGAGTGTGTGGAAATAACCACTGAGTTGACATACAGCTACTGCTACAGCAAAGCTCCTCCCTTTTTTTATAATATTCTGGAATACTGAAACGTATTTCATGGATATTTCACAATCGCAGGAATTCTCACATAGCCGGAAGACTACAGTCAAGCCTGTCCAGGAGGAATGATTAACAGTGATCTCTACTGTGATATAAACATATTGCTATTGTCGGAACAAAACCATGTATCTCCGAAACGACGACTTTACAGGAAAAGGAAAAAAACTACTTTACTTATGATGTAAGTCAATGGATCCAGAATGTTTTCCAAGTAATTCTCAGCCGTTTGTTTTGGTCCATTTATCATGAAATTTACACACAATGTAAAGAACAACAGGCAGTTTCACATTATATAAAAAAAATGAATAAATGAATTACAAGGTTTTGTTCCAACAGAGTTGTTGTTGTTGTTGTTGTTGTTGTTGTTGTTGTTGTATTTTGATTGTGGCTTTTAAAGATTATATTAAAGACATCTTTGAAACAAAACTACTTTATGAAACAAAATGATATATTATGGGTTACGTATAACTGCAAGGGAGCATTATGTCCTAGATAAATTGTGTAAAGTGAGGCTGATAACCAAAACTAGCCAGCCAGCCTATTCATTGTATCAGAGAAGACAATAAAAATAAAAATGTAAAGCTTGACCTGGCAGCACATCACGGTGGGTAAAGGCTACTTTAACTACAGTCCTATATAGAACAGGAATAGCCGTAGATGTCAAGGGTTTCGAGGCGTCGCCGTTGTCTTGTCATTGAACTGTTGTTTGTTTGTTTGTTTGTTTGTTTGTTTGTTTGTTTGTTTGTTTGTTTGTTTAAGGTGAGGGAAAAGGCACAAGGATGCCAAACTTTTAATTTTGTCTTGTTAACGGCAAAAAAAGAAATGTCGTCAAGTGACGGAGATCTCCTTTGCCACTCACTGCTCTTGGAAATGCTGCACCATACATGAAGACGCAGAGGACAAACGAATACCTTTGATGTTTAAAAGTTGTATTTGCTGGCACTCTTGGATGTTGCTATGCCAATCAAAGAGTCAACAGACATCGGGGGTGTGAGTCACGTCACCGGTGAAGGTTCATGTTGCTTCTATGCATCTGAAAAATCCTGTGTAGTGTGCAGAATTGGATTTAGTGTAACTGAGCTGTTGATCACTCTATTTTTAGAACGTATCAGTAGCCTGCTTACTTCTACCTTTTGTTCTGCCTTTCTTTCCCAGTTACGTAACGCTGTCACCTGTATTGATTGCGCTGTTACTGTGGTTGGAACAGTATAGTGCTTAACACCTGTGCCTTCTACGCTCTAGACTGGGTTCAGTTCCCCTCCTGGACAAGCGCCCTACGCTAGTGGTGTGCCATATCGTATCGTTTGCGATAATACCGGTATAACTTTCTAAAGGATAAAAAAAATCCATATCGTGATAACAGCGATATTCTGGCTTGTTGACGTGATGATGTCATGCGCATGTCATACGTTCATTGCGTGAGTCGTTCTGGAACAGAAAGAAGTTCTGTGGTGGAGTTTCTCCCAAAAAGGGCAGCGACTTCAGTAGAGTGGAGATGGTTTGGTTATAAGATCTCGGATGTACAACAGATCACAGTGATATGCGAGAAGCCTGTAACAACAAAAGGGGGAAACACAACTGATCTGTTTCACCAGCTCCAGCAGAAGCGCTCGGTGGAGTATGAGGAAAATCTAAAGTGGCGGTGTTTACACGCAAAGACTTTTGCCAATCCGATTGAATACAATCGGATTACAGATTCAGACTGAGGTGTGTATCTCACTCTGTTCAACTGTCAGATGGAAAATCTTCGTTTACATGCTCGCTACAAGTAATCCTATGCAAAATGACGTGGAGCAGCGCTTAAGAGTGAACGTTACCATGACAACGAACATAACGTGAGGTCCGGTCGGCGTGACGTGAGTTTCCAATTGGCGTGATTTGTGTTTTTGATGGCTTTAAAATGATGTCGAGAGGAAGACGTCGTGCTCTGAGACGCATAAGCTGGACGTCCGTCCCACCGCCGTCTTTTAAAGATCAGAGCATGAACTTCGTCTCCTCTGCAGACCAGTTTCTGCTCCGCCGTGTTGAACGGTATAAACTCTCACTGTGACGCGACGCTCATGCAGAACGGACTGAAACTTTCCGATAGGGAATGTAATCGGATACAGGCGCTTACACGGATATTATTCTTCTATTTAACAGGTTATTTACAGGATTACCCACCTCGATCAATCGGATAGAAATTGCATTCCGAATGGCCTCAATCGAACTAGACTATTCCGAATGGCCAAAATCGGGCTAGACTATTCCGATTGAGGTGTTTACATGGACATATTCCATTCCGTACTCTATTAAACGTAGCTAATACCGTGAAGAGTGCTCAACAGCCAATAGCCATGTTTACATGCATCCTAATAATCTGTTAATAATCCAACTAATATCTCAGTCAGTTTTTTTGTCTACTGAATATTTGAAACATATTTATACTAAATAAAACAATTAACATTTATTTTGTTGCAATAGCATGTTTTTGAAATTAATGCAATTTTATTCAGTGTTTTGTCGCATCACCAAAAATATCGTTATTGCAAAAATACCCTGAAATATCGTGATGATATTTTAGAGCCATATCGCCAACCCCTACCCTACGCTGTACCAATAAGAGTCCTTGGGCAAGACTCCTAACACCACCTACGCCTCCCTGTGTAAAATGATCAAACTGTAAGTCGCTCTGGATAAGAGCGTCAGCCAAATGCTGTAAATGTATTACATTACTAACCAATCCTGAATCTCAATACCGTAACCCTGAGAACCTTTTCTCTGTAATGCTGCTGTTGTTTTAGTAAAAATTAAATCCAGTGACAAACCATGACTATTAGAGCGAAGCCTTTGATCCAGGACATGAAAGTTAAAATTCAAGTTGAGGAAAGACACATTTCTATAATAACTAATTTAAGCTAGAGGTCCTATAGGACTTGGTCTATATTGTTCTATGTTGGTACTAAGTTAACAGCAATTCTCATGACCATTTCTGGGTCGTTCCAGATGAAATATGGACATTTTAAAGATTGGGAAAGACATTGATGTATATTTTACTGTTTTACAGTGACTCAGTAAAGAGCCCTGGCTTCAGAGCTGATAACATGGCAAGCTACTAAAAGAGCTACGGGGTCCCTAACTCTCGGTTGTTTTACTGCAATGGAAGGAAGTAAAATGACCTACTCAGGCAGTAGAATCATTTCTGCAGATAAGATCAGTAAAAATCTCACAATGATAAAATATTAGATGTATTGCCTGCACTTCAGGAGCTCTCGCTTGCCCAAGCAGGATATTATACAGCGTACAGCTCTTCCTACTGAACATACTTCACTCAAGAAATCCTGTATTGTGAAGTTTTCTGTACCTTTTGTTTTTTTTTACAAACCCAGTTCCAAAAACATTGGGGCAGTATGTGAAATGCTAACAAACCCAGAAAGCAATGATTAAAAAATTTTTGATCTGTATTACATTTAAAATCAATACAATAACACAATATTTTATGTTTTACCTTATGAACCTTTTTTTTTTGTTTGTTTTTAACTATACACTGCTTCCTATTTTTTTTTTTGCCTACAGAAAATTGGGACGGGAGATGTTACATCATCTTTTCATAACACTTAATAATGAAATGAAATGAAATGAAAACACACATTTGATTCACTTTTGAAAGCATTTTTTAAATTTCTTTTATTATACAAGACTTCAGCCATGCAGCCATACAAGGCCTTTGTAGTCAATATTAATAGTAATATTAATCATATTCTAATAATAATAGTCAAAATTTAAGCTTAATATGCTATATATTTTCAATGGGAGACAGGTCTGGACTCACTCTCTGATTACGTTGCCATGCAGAATGTGACTTGGTGTTATCATAGTATAGATGAGCATGGGTGTCCCTGTAAAAGACAAGAAGGTAGAAGGCAGTATATGGTGCTCCATATACAGTATATGGTTCATTGTGCTTTCACATGATTATGCTACCCACTAATAACAAACCCCCTGAACTATGAGAGACCTTGGCTTTTGAACTTTACACTGGTAACAGTGTGCATGGTCCTTTCCTTTTTGGCCCAAAGAAAACATCGTCCATTTTTTTCCATAAAACAGCCTGAAAAGTCAGACCACAGTAGTTTCCACTGTGCATCAGTCCATTTCAGATCAGCTTAACCTCAAAGCAGAAGGTAGTTCCTGTTGACATGTGGCTTCCACAGAACAGTCTTAACTTGCAGTTGTGGATGCAGAGATGGACAGAGTTTATTAACAGTATCGCAGTGTCACAGTGGCAAACTTCAACCTGTTTTTGCTGGACAAGCATAATTGAACTACCTATTTAAAATGTGTTGCGGACATTTCACGATGCTCCTAGACTCACATTTCTCCTGTTCCAGCATTTTTAAAACATCTTGCAGACACCAATTTTAGTATAAAATTGGGGGCAGTCGTGGGCTGGAGGTTAGGGAACCGGCCCTGTGACCGGAAGGTTGGCGGTTCGATTCCCAGAGCCAAGAGGACGCAAGGCACCTAACCCCCAATTGCTCCCTGGGCGCTGCGGTTTGGGCTGACCACCGCTCCGGGCAAGTGTGCTCACTGCCCCTAGTGTGTGTGCTCACTAGTGTGTATGTGGTGTTTTGACTGCGTGGATGGGTTAAAATGCAGAGGTAAAATTCCACCGTTGTGGGACTAATAAGGCTCTCTTAATCTTAATAAGCTTATATTTCCAAAAGCAATGATAAGATAAAACATAACACATCGTGTCCTTGTACTGTTTCTGTTCAAAGAAAGGTCAAAGCAGATTTATAAATCCTTCATTTCTGTGTTTAGTTGGATTTTAACCTAATGTTTTGGACATTTGTTTGTTATTATTGTTAAAATGCAGCTGAAATAAACAGCGGCGCTTGATGAGGAAGGTTTCTGCATCTGTATTTCCCCAGTAATCTGCTGTGTGCTTTGCTCTGCGCTATAATTGGCGTGCAGACTGCTCAGCCGTTGCTTTAGAAAGAGACACATGCTGGTGACGTCTCAGAGTCGCTCGCATGAGGGGAAACCCCTCCTGATCCTGAATGAGTCACGCACAGCCCTCACACACAGATGGTCACGTCACAGCGCCCCCCTCCCTCTGCGGTGCTTTATATTCTCTTTCAATGCTCTGCCTACACTATCTGTCTTTCTTCCGTCTCTCACTCTCTGTGCTCTCTTTCTCTTTATTGTTGTCCCCCTTCCTTTGTCCCTCTGCTTTAAGGATTAAGATGGCTTAAGATTCTTTGTGTGAGCACATCCTGAATACAACAGCTTATTATTTAGCTACGATATAGAAAACATTGGAATTCTCATTGGGTTTTGTGCTGATTTGGCTACTTTAAGGTGCAGCCATGGCTGATGCAGGTGTCCAGTTGCGCACACACAGGAAAAACATTGAAAAATACAATGAGATGATTTGCAGCAGCTGCACAGGACCATATGGTCACCATGGCAATGCTTTTAGGAGGTACAACCCTGTTTCCAAAAAAGTTGGGATGCTTTGAAAAATGTAAACAAAACGAAATGCAATGATGTGCAAATCATTTACATCCTATATATTTCATTGAACATAGTACAAAGACAACAAATCATACGCTGAGATTGAGAGATTTTATTGTTTTTTGGGGTTTTTTTTCAAAAATATTTGCCCATTTTGAGTTTAATGCCAGTACCATGTTCAAAAAAAGTTGGAACAGGGCCCTGTTTACCACCGTATTTCATCACCTCTGCTTTGAAAAGCACTCTAAGCGTTTGGGAACTGAGGAGACCAGTTTCTGTAGCTCTGAGAGTGAAATGTTTTTACATTCTCGTTTGATACAGGATTTTAGCTGCTCAACAGTTCAAGGTCTCCTTTGCTGTATTTTTCATTTCATAATCTGCCAAACTTTCTCAATGGGTTTCAGGTCTGGACTGCAGGCAGGTCAGTTTAGCACCTGGACTCTTTTTTACTACAGAGCCATGTTGTTATAATACATGCAGAATGTGGCTTTACATCGTCTTGCTGAAATAATCAAGGCCTTCCCTGAAAAACACGTCTAAATGGCAGCAAATGCTTGAAAACCTGCAAATATCATTCAGCATTAAAGGTGCCTTCACAGATGTATGAAGTCACCCACTCTTCAGCCTGGAGGACGCAGTGACCATGATTTCCAAAAAAGAATTTCTAATTTTGATTTGTTGAATTCATAAAGCAACGAATTCGCAGCATGCACTGTATCGACTATAAAACCTGACCGAGGTGTCTCGTGTTGCCATTGTGTGTTTCCCTGGTCAGTTGTCTTGGCAGATGAGCAGCCAGACGGCTTTTGCAAAAATTGTTTGCTCATGTAAGCATATGTGATGCATCACCTCCTCATTTTGATAGAACAGGTAGTATTTAGTAGTTTTTGCTCTTTAAATAGCAGCAAATCCAGTTGTTATTTGTCCTGTCGCCCCCTTGAGTACTGAGTGTTTTAACCATCACAGAAACGTAAACATGCACAGTGAGTTTGGACAGAAGGACTTTTGCAAAGGTTTGCAATGCACTGGTCAAGCAATGTCATTTGCATTTACCTGCATTTACTTGAGCACTGAATTAAGCATTGATTGATAATGTATTGTACTGCACTTATGTAGTGTGGTGTAATGTATTGTATTGTGGTATATTGTAGCATAGCGTAGCATAGTGTATTGTAGTGTATTGTAGTGTATTGTAGTGTAGTGTAGTGTAGTGTATTGTGGTATATTGTAGCATAGCGTAGCATAGTGTAGTGTATTGTAGTATAGCATAGTGTATTGTAGTGTAGTGTAGTGTATTGTATTGTGGTATATTGTAGCGTAGCATAGTGTAGTGTAGTGTGTTGTAGTGTGTTGTAGTGTAGTGTAGTGTGTTGTAGTGTAGTGTAGTGTGTTGTAGTGTATTGTACGGCACAGAGTTCTGTGTTCAGCTCTGCTCCTTCTCTCTCTGTATCTACAGTGACTTTAGTTTCTATCAGTATTTGAGCTCAGGACCGTCTCTCTCTCTAACCTGCTGGTAACTAGAGAGACTTTCTCTAGACAGACTGAGCTCTTCCTGTAAGTCGCTCTGGATAAGAGCGTCTGCTAAACGCTGTAAATGTAACTGTACCTGCGTTGAGTATGGTGTTTCCAAAACTGCCGAAAAATCATTAATAGATTTAGAGAAAATCGTACTCTTAACAACCGTGTAAGACCGAGTGACGGTCTTAGCATCTTAACATCAGATAAATTGCACTTAGAACTTGACCACTTTAGAGCTGAGACCTCTACCACATTAAAAACATTTGGAATTGCAACAAAATTCTAAGACTATATGTTGAATATATTGTATTAAATTTGTTTCTGCTTTCTTTTCAACACTGAAAAAGGCACATAATGGCCCATCATCTTGGTGCAAATAAATTAAACGAAGGTCTCTGACTTGCATAGTATTACATATAAAACTGCTTTGTTCATTTTTGTGAATTTTTGTTTTAGGGTTTTTAGTTTGGTGGCCACAATAGCTTAAACCAAGACATTTTAATGGATGTTTTATAGTCCTGTTTACATGCATGACAGCATAGGACAATCTGTATTCAACATGAGGTACCCCCTTCAGATGCTTCATGAAGTTTTCTCCCATATGAGATTCCCTACATTAAAAAAAAAAAAAAAGGTTTTCTGGCAGTAAGCTGATCGAATTCTAGTCCTAGCCCTCAATATTTCTGTAATACTTTTACAACTGGTGTTGTCGCAAAGCAGCTTTAGGTTTCTTGGTTCCAAGCCCCAGATGAGTTAGACAGTGGCAAGAAAAAAACTCCCTAAGAACAAGAGGAAGAAACCTTGAGAGGAACCAGGACTCCTAAGTGGAACCCGTTATCGTCTGGTTCACACCACATAGCAAAACAATAACACAATGGTAAAAGAATAAGATCTGACGATTAATATACATCATTGAGCAGGGAATAATGAAAAGATATGAGCCGGTCATTGGACAGAGGTATTTAGATTAACCAATGAGAACCGACGACTAATATCAGAGTCACAAACGAGAAATAGATCTATGAGAACCAGCAATGCAGTTATTGAAATATGAGGCTGCAAGCCTTTTGTTTTATGGATCTACATTGGCCCAGAAATCATATTTCATCTTAATAGTCCTAACTTAGGCTGACCTAGTTGGACCGTGTCATTCCAAATGTGCTGCTTTACATGACCATGTCTTGTAAGACTAGCAGTCTTAATTAGACTAATGGTGAGACATAATTACTGGAAACTGCAGCAAATGTATTCAGTTGTGTTGTGCTTCACTCTGGTGGTTTGGCTTCTCCAGCTTCCCAGTAGCAGATCTTTAATAAACAGCAGTGTTCAATAGGTTAAACAAGGAACAGTAGATCAGGAATAAATCATGCATGTTTAATGATAATTGTTCCTGAGGAGCAAGAAGGACTGCAGTGCGAGTTTATTGGAGAGTGATGCACATTGATGGTTAAAGCTATAGAAGCAGGTTCAGATTTATTGGATGGTAAATACAGTCTGAAGCTGCAGTATGAACCTAATTCTGGCTCCTTTTTTTGACCATTTTCTGTGTTCCTTCTGTATCCTTGGGTGGAATGAATGGTCAGTCACATGATTCGTGTAACTCAGACAAGGTTATGCATTATTGCTTTGTATGCAACACATGCATGACTTTTCAGGCGGTGTTCTTTTGTGTAGCTGTTGAGGAGAGGGCGAGAAGACATTGGATTCCAATATCAGCCAGCGGTGGCCAGGTAGATCAATCACTGAGAGAGGGAGCACATTACACAGGTAGCTGTCCACCCCCCCAAACTGCCTGCTAATCCTGCCTGTAATCCATCAAGTGGCGACGCTTGCTGTAACCTGGCCGGCTGTTCCACCACTCCGGGGCTGATGGGTGTCTGTTCCCGGAAAACTCTCGATCGCTTCATCTCATTAACTCCAGCCCCTGCTAAGCTTCACTCAGGTACAAACACAGCAGCTTCGTCATCTTCAAGGCAACTTCTCAGCTTCAACAGGGGAGTGATCAAATTGCTGCTGGTGAGGGATGTGCACCAACATTTTGATACACTATTAAAAATAAGGTGCAAAGTTTGGTTCTTTGGAAAACCAATACCATGGAAGAACCACTTTGGGTTTGCTAAATAACCTTTAAATACCTGGTTAAAGCTGCATTTCTCAAACTAGTCGTCAGAAGCCGGTTCACGTTTGCTCCATCGCAACTCCCAACTTATTGTTACTAAAGGTTACTACTGATTGGTGCATGGGGTGCAACATAGACGCTGCGTTGGGGCCAGCCAGGCATATCATTGGCCATTTTGGGGAGGTCAACATCTCTGCTGGACTACATTCAGCAGCATTACAGAGCAGCAGTTTATTAAAGATACCGTCCACAATTATACAATTTCAAGAATTTTGCTCTCAGAAAGTGGGATAGGATTATATAACGGGGGGAAGGCAGTGACCCACGCTCATGTCTGTGTGATGCGTATTGTTAGTGGGAGATTTATGTGTAGATGTGGCCGTGTGGTTGGTGAAGGTCAGAAAACCTGCTGATGTGATTGTTTTTCCTCTGGTTTCATCCATCCATCCATCCATCCTCTAAGCTGCTTCTCCGTCAGGGTCGCGGCCTCTGGTTTCATATTAAGCTTATTTCAGTTAATAGTTTATTTAGGGATCTTAACTGTAGTAGTAGTTTATTTACAGTGATGGTTAAAGCTTTGTTGCAGTAAGTTAGTGTTCCTTAATCCGTGTAGATAATCATAATAGATTAACTTTAACACCTTATTACACAAACCTGTTAGTCAGCTTTTTATTTGGCAGCTTCTTGTTTGAATGTTCCCATTCCCGTTTCCCAAATTGTCCTAGTATCAGAATCAGTTACCAGAGCAGATCCATGCACTGTAGATTAATCTGTGTCTGATGATTCTAACAAACCAAACTTGGTGAAAATGGGTGGAGTAATAAGGAAGTTGTGGCCGATTTAATCCTGAGGCTCTTCGTCTCTCAATACAAGTGAATTTGTTCACAAGCGGATCTTGACCTCTCCAACATGGCGGACGTGCAGACGCATCACCTCAGATAGAGACCAGCAGAGAACTAGGGATGTAAATCTACGGGGTGTAATCAGAGATCAGAAAACGGTTTAGATGCTGAGATTAGATTAAAGATTAGATGAGAAAAGGTTTGTCTTTTAAATGAGAGCAATAATGTGCTGATGGTGCTTTGTGGACAAAAAGTGCCTAAATACATAAATGAATGAATGAATAAATAAAGAAATGAATAATAAAATAAAAAATAAAGTAAATGTCAGAGTTAAACAGTAAATAAATGTACTAATAAATTAAAGTGGGTTAGAAATACATAAATACATGGAGGGATGGATGAAATATTGAAATAAACAATTTATATTTTATGCATTTCTCCATTTACTTATTTATTTCTTCCTTCCTCCAGATTATGCTAATGAGGTGGGCAACACTTACGTAATTCTAACAAACGTTTGGTCAAGGTTGGCTTGCGAGGCGGACCAAACACTAAACAGCAGGTCAACTGAATGAATGTCAAACTGACCGAATTTGACAGGCTGTATGAGATTTCGCAGACCAGCTCCGCCAGTGTTGACGCTATGTGCTCATTCTTTTCTGTCAAATGACAGACGTGTGTAATGTAATTATACAGCATAATCACATCATTTACATGCAATTATGACAATGACCTACAGGTGGCCTGACCGAGCTCTACAGCAAGGCCATCAGCAGTGCTCAGTCCAGCTCGGCCACAGCTCTGACCTTTCATGAAATGTCTGTCTGCCACCTCTGACAAAAACACATGTTGAAGCTGGTGAGCAGCATCAAAGTCTCCAACACGCACATCTACGCATTAAAACATGGTCCTTTAAGTGTTCTTTAGGAAAGGGAATTGTTCTGTTATATAGAACATACATATTATATAGTATGCTGTATGTGAATGGTACAGAGCCTTTATGAGAATGGTTCCGTATAGCACCGAAAAAGGTTCTTCTATTGTTATAATGTCAAGCTTGCGGTGAAAGAACCTTTAGAAGAACCCTCTGTAAGAGTGCACTTCACCACTCAGCTCTCCTAAGTCTGCAATCAGTCCATCTACCCGAAACAAAGTAGCCGTCCACTGTCTGTTTCGTCCACCATCAAACATAAATATATAATCTGCTCAGAGCCTCCGCCATCAAAAACAAGGCCTTTCTCTATGATTCAGTAATATTATTATTTATAAATAAATACATACATAAATAAATTAAGACTTAAATACATAAATGAACAAAATGTATTTATATATTTTACAGTTTTATGTCCAGAATGTAGTATTTCTAATTATTTATTAAAATAATTAGCATTTATTTAAAGATAATATCTCAAATAATACTAAAATACTAAAAAAATAAATAAATAAATAAAAAAATTGAGATGACATTGCTTACAGAAAGTGTCCAGATTGGTAGATTTAAAATGAAGCCATCTATTTATCAGGTTGTTGGTGTTGGTGTTGTTGGTGGTGTTGTTGGTGTTGGTTGGTTGGTTTTTAAAATTAATTTGTTAATTTTTTGCCTTGACTCAGCATTTTGACTCATCTATTTTCAGGCAACAGACTGAGTAGCACAATAAATCCATGGTAAAATATATAAAGCTCTGAAAATGATCTGACCACACCTGAGATTATTCAGTAATCACATGATCATCTAATATCGTCTTTCTCCTTTCACTCCACTACATTTCAGAGTCTAATATCCGACTTTTTCCTCCTACATTTTGAGAAATCTGTGGTTCCTTTTGGTTTCTGTGTGTATAAAAACGTAACATGTCAAAACGAAAGAAGCGCAAAGCCAGAGCACCAATCAGGGCCCAGCGGTCACTTTGTTTAGAGCTGGTTTTGACCTGTTGGTCATACCGACCCAGTGCAGCACGCGGTTCAACGTCAGCGCAGCAGCGTAAAACTTTGGGAGAGTCTGTTCAACATAAATGATGAACTAACCTAACTTTGTGTAAATAGAGCTCAATATAGAAATATGTCCACATATGCAGTCGAGACTGACGCGGCTTTTTTCTGAATTTCTACAAACACCATTTCATTTTATAGTAAATGAGTTTGGGCTGGTTTATGTTTATGAACAGACGCCTACAGATCAACATAGTAAAGGAGCTCATCTGTGATCCTGAGTTTAAAGCCAGTTTTTATTCAACTTAAACTTGGAACTAAGTTGTAAATAAATCTGAAACTGAAACTTTGCTTGTGTGTAAAAAGTGATTTCAGAGCCACTCGGTTCTCCCTGATGGAAACTGTTTACCTTCAGTGTTTTGTGCTTCTGATCATTTTAATAGACGTCAGCGTCACTAATTAATGACCTTCTATTAAAAGACTGGTTTACCAAGAGAGACGCTGGAGGACTTTCACCTGAAATGAGTTCATGAAGCCAGTCTGGTTATAAAAATGATAACAGGACATCAGAGCCAGAATTACTCTTTTAGTACTTTTACTTTATACTTAAGTACATTTGAAGGGAAATACTTTAGTACTTTTACTCAAGTGGAGGTCTAAAGGGAGGAACTTCTACTTTTACTGGAGGAATATTTTACCTTGGGGGTCTCGACTTTAACTCAGGTACAGGGTTTGGATATTTCATCCAGCACTGGTTTTTGCAGCTTCTAGTGTGGCCACTTTGTCGAAAAACGAATTTGTCGAAAAAATTGTTTACAGAAAGTAACATCATTGATCAACAACATCATTGATGTCGTCATACAAGACAATTTTCAACTTTTACGTTACTTTTTTCTTTACTTGATTTGAAAATGCCACTCAGCATTTGATGAATAGACCAACACAAATGGTTCAAAAGGACTTATTCTTACAGCTGTTTACAGAATAAAATCATGTTACACTCGTGTTGAAGTTCAGAACGTTTTTCCTCCTGTAAAGTTCTTCTTTTGAGCAGAGGTGTCTGTGTGTCAGTGACAGTTCTGAGAGTAAAACAGTAGTTTTGGCATTAGAAAATATGGATCTGAGGGGCATCATGGATTTACATAAAGGAACGGCATTTCTGCCCTTTCGCCATGTCCTTCAGTGTGAGTTCTGCGAAAGGGCAGCGTGATGGTCTTCTGCATGACTCATTGCGTACAGGCTGCAGAGAGAAGTCGGCAGCTCTGCCTCATAAACTCCACCATCTCTCACAGTTACACAGTGCACCACTCACTACTGCCCTAATCAGAGTTGGGCAGAATAGCTTGGGGAAAAATGACAATACAGGGTCATGCAGTAATGCATTACATTAATAAAAACACATTTAAATACAATAAATAAAGATCTTGATGAAGCTTGTGTGGAAAGCTTTGCAGTTGTCATTTTTACCCAGTTCACTTTGTTCCTGACTGTTACTAGTCGGCAGTTTTCTTCATAATTGTTCTGTAGATACAGTTGTTTGCCAAAGTTTGGCCAATCCTGACCAAGATCTACATATTAAATTGACTTTTGAACTAAAAAGGTAACAACCTCTGCTACAACAACCGTGATGATAAACAAAAACCACACACACAAATAATAAAATAATAAAAAGGTCTATACAAAAGTTTGGCATCCTACTAAGTCTTTACTTACGCAATAGAACACTCGAGGAGTGCGTTATCACCAATACCATCCCGGCTGTGATCTGGTGGCCGTAGATCATCACAGCCGTGATGTTATGGTATTGGTTTCTTATGAAAGCGTCTCAAATAAGAGTGGAAAAGTCAGATTCAGTGCGTTTATCTGTTCTCACTGACGCACAGACGCACATCTGTGATACATATGAAGAAAAAGATCAGGTTTGGGCCACTTTTACCTGCTGAGTAAACAAAAGCTTATATTTCAAGCTGGAATAACTGATATCTTTGGATGTCCTTCATGTGCTTTGTGGATCTGATAATTGGCTTTCTTTTCTTTAGCCAGCTGCTTAGGGGAACCCATGGCTGTTGATTGTCAGTTTGAAGAGTTAGAGAATTTGTTGACCTTACAACATTAATCGTTTCTAGTCAGACAATTTAAAAATGTGTACATATTGTATGTGAAAGATCGGCCACATCACAACAGCAATATCTTGACCGTAAAGTGGTTCATTTGTTCCAGCATGCTGGGGAGACTGTTCAGTTCTGTTGTCCTTCAAAAGAGCTGAGTAATACTGAGATAAATACCTGTACTATCACACTGGCTTCTCATTCTTCTCAGGTTGTAGTGGGAACTTCTGAGATTGGGAAGAAATAACTCTTACCTAGAGTCAGTTCTCACCAGAGTCCTCCTTCGTGCACTTATTTTAAAATAGTAAAAATCAAGCCTAAAGATGTGAAGACAGATACTTGATTTCTGAGCACATTCCCAGGATGTGTATTCTGTTACATCCCAACCCCGAGTAACACTGCAGTGGCATTATCCGCTTTGCGACAAGCATTTAAGGAACTAGACACAAGAAAACACACATGCTAATCTCTCCAGAATCTGCCTGTAACCTGATTAACGGCACTAAACTGATAGCTTAACTTGGCAGGACACACAAGGCCCAACACGTTTTAACAGAGATCACCTTTTACACCCAACACGCTGAGATCGGGTTCTGGCACTTACAGCTGCAACAAATATTCAAGAGAAATTTGTTACATTCAACAATTAGTATATTAAAGCGCTACAATTTTTAAATTTATTGTTACCAATTTTATGAATCTAGTAAATGAGTTACAGTTAGAGGCAATGATATTGGCCTTAATGCCCAGTGCAGTCCAAATGCGTTTCTGCCAAAAACTTCGCTAAACCTTCCATTTCTTACTGCTCCAGATCCTGATCTTCCCTGTTAGCAATATGAGCTACTTGCCATGAAATCATTGTAAGCACTAATCCACTTGTACCACCACCATCCAAATAGTGCTGAGAATGATCCACCACCCAAATAGTACTTGCTCTGTGAGGGTCCATGAACTACAGAGTGCAGCTATACAGTAAGTGGAGCTGATAAAGTGGACAGTGAGCGTAGAAACAAGGAGGTGGTCATGATGTTACGCCTGACCTGTGTATAAAATAACCCATTTTCAGGGTCTTCACTCTGTTCAGCCCTCACACATGTGCTGGGCTGAACCCACAGGGAGGAAAAAGTGTGGAGGTGCCATGTCCTTCACTCTGTTCTCCTCCTACATGGCCTGTCTGTGTGTGTGTGTGGGTGGACAACAAAGACAGGCTGCTGACTGGCTACAGCTGCTAAAGTAGAACCCTACACTGGACACTTGTGATATTTTAAACATCTGGTATTTATTTTTACACAATTTTTATGGCTGTATTGATTTAAAAAAACAAAAATGTGGTGGGTCTACCAGACCACTGAGTAACAAACACATCAACACCACACATGGGTTAATTACACACCAGCATGTCTACATGAAATGATAAAGCGCTCAGGTGGTGATTACAAGTCGCTAAATGTCAGTAGAATCTAGATTATCAGCAAAAGCCATAATGAGGTCCATGGGGAGCGCCAACCATCCTGTTTCTCTTCTATTTTGAAGACACTGCTTTGCATTCACTAAATACGGCCTTAATGATTTCCTCCACATGTTTTAAGAAGAGCGTTAGGGAAGCAGCACTCGTGATGGTCTATACTTAAGTGTCATCCAAACTCACAGGAGGCAAAAAAGATAAATGGTTTCTATTTATATTCACAGAGCTCTCTCCAGTGCAAGCTCATCCCGTTTACTCGACTCAGGCAGAGGCCTCTGGGTCCTTCTGGGGCTGTTTGGTCTGTCCATGTGTCTCCAACCTGTCTCTGCAGGCTGATTAATGCCACTTTTGACCCAAAGTTTGCTTGTTTAACATATGGCTTATATGTGGGTCATTAACTTCCTCCTGCTTTCAAGAGGCAGCAGTGACGTGCCACACTCTCATGGAGCCGAACGCATCAATATTTTCGACATCCAAAGATTATAACCTAGGAACGGCTGCCTCCATAAGCTTTGTACTGTACTTGGAGCCCTAGTCTGGATTGTTGTATGTGACCCAGGACATAAATGTCACAAAAAGAGCCGGTTCTTGAAATTTCAATCATGCTTTCAGCTTCGAGAGGCACAAATCATATCAGGTCTCAAGGACGTGTCTGATGTTGACAATCCAGGTAAAACGCATTATAAAGGGGAGTGAATTAGGCTGGAAGGTGCACATTTTAAAGGGCCTATCTCATGGAAAACTGAATTTTCCTCACTTAAAGAGAAAAAAAATTATATATAGCCCCGCCCTATGAAAATAACATTAGCTATGTTCCCAAGCCAAGGCTGCAGCCGAGGTAGCGCAACTCCTTCTTAGTAAACTACTGGTCACAAAAACAGGTCAGTCCTAACGACACTGCATGGTGACGCCACCAGAGCGGCGGCAAACTCGTGAGAGAGCTGGTGAAACCGATCCAGTATTGGTGCAACACTACAAAGAACAACATAGAACATCGTAGAACTGGAAGTGTTCTGTAAGAAAGAGACAAACAAGGATACAAAGATGGCTACAAAAAGCATTTGCAAGCTTTCACCCAAAGGATGTGTTACTAATTATGCAAGTTAGTTCCAGCCACACGAGCTGATTGGTTGAGAGCTGTTCTAACTGCTGTTATTTCACCACAACATCACAAACACTGTATCACTCCGCTGAGATGCTGTTGCTAAGCAACGACTCTGACAGCTGTAGGAGACGCTCGAGCCATCTGAACGTTTTTACTTCTGACTTTGCCACAAACAGAAAACGGACACTGTTAAGATCACATCTGACCGACAGCCGATTTGGTGCGACTCTGAAGACGAGACGACCCTAAATTCCCAAACTGTCGTCACCACTGAGCAGCTTTTCAGTCGGCAGCTGAGACAGAAGAACAGCTGAACAACCTGGAATCAGCCAGAAATGAACCCAACACCATTCGCCAGACGTGTCTGATCTTCAGAGTCGGACCAAATCAGACTGAGCCATAAAACTGACCCAGTAAAAACAGAAAAGCTGCTCAGTGGTGACGACAGTTTGGGAATTTAGTGTAAGGAGCTGGAGAACGAACTGCCGGCTGAGCAGCGAGTGGGCGCAGCTCGTTACTCTGACGTAGCAACAAGCTGCTCGTTAAGGAGCTATAATTAGGAGGAAGGAGCTGAACATTAAAACATATTAAACGCCGCGTTCACGGCCAGTTTATTCATTTCTTACTGTATTTATTTAACTGCTGTATTAAAGCAGTAGAGACACTCGAGGAGGGAGTTACCACCAATAACATCACGGCTGAGATGATCTACGGCCACCAGATCACAGCCGGGATGGCATTTCAGGATAATACTCCCCCTCTCGGCTTCTACTGCTTATGTAAAACTTGATATATGGATGAATGTTTTAATTAAATCAGACATTTTGCACTTTATAATGTAACAAAGACGAATTCAAGGACGTGAACCACTTCCATTTTAAAACAAACTCTGCTCTAGTGGCTTCGTTTTCAGCCATTTTCGTGGTGCCGTTTTCTTTTTCCTTCTCGTCTTTCGAATGCAGAGATCTGTGGGTAACCGAAGGCCTGGATGGATACATCTGATCCTTGAAATCACTCAGAACATAGGCTGCATTTCTCCGCAGCACATGAAGGGTCCTTCACTTTGGAACGGCCTGCTATGACGTAGCGGCCAAGAAATACAGCCTGGGCTTTGCAAGCAGCTGTTGTCCCAGCTATGCATTTGGGAATGAGACATAATGCAGGACAGCCAATCAGAACAGAGATCAATGACAAAGTTGTACACAAAACTTTGTGCAAGCCTGGGTAAACGATGTTACGGCACATTTTCTATATTTTTTTTTTTTTACATTTTTTTCAACATGTTATGAAAAAGAAGACATCGTACAATAAAATCGCACTAAAAACAATTGTATATGTATTTTAAAGACAAAATAACAACAACAAAAAAAAAACTAAATCAGTCAGCTGAAGTTTAGTCCCACCAAGTCATGTTAAAGTGTTTCAGCCTTGATTGAGTCCCAATGCAGGGCAGCCAATCATATATTTTTATTTAAAGGTTCAAAGAGAGGTTCAGAAATGGTTGTGATCTTTTTTACAGAGCAAGAAAGAATTAAGACGTTTTTGGTTACATAAAGTATAACATCACAAGCAGACCTTCAGAGATAATGTGGGATATGGGCCCTATAAAATGCAGTGAACCGGTCTTAATAAAATCCAAAAAGTCCTTGTCCTCTACTGCAGTTTAAATGATTTTATTAGGCATCCCTTTAAAGGACCCTTAATGATATCTAATATGAGGTGAAAGATCTAATTGATGCTGACACATCTGTCTGTCCCTTTCCCAGAAGAAAGTAGAGCAGCTAATATTATTCAGAACATATAAAAGGAAGTGTTTAAATTGGCACCCTAATTGGGATGTAACAAGTGCAGGGCGTACCGCTGGCTGAAATGGGCGACACTGGAAATAGTTCCAGTCCTTTTTGGAGGTTTAATTGAATTGAATTTTCTTTATAGTCATTAGTGCACAAGTGTAAAATCTGATTGCTTGGAAAAGGGTATAATTTGGATATTACTGCCTGTTACAGTTGGATTGCTAACACTGGTATTATTTTTGTCTGAGATTTTGGTTTCAGGCTTTAGAAAGAAAAAATAAAGTTTAAAAATGACATTACGGTAGGTGTTGTACCGTCTGACTCAACCTGTGAATTAAGTATTTGACCTGTACCCACATGCAATCATACAAAAGAAGCTTTCTGTGGAAGTTGAGGGATTAGTGTCTGTGTCCATCCTGTTGCAGATTAGCATGATTTTCAAAGACTTGGCTGGGCCAGTTATGCAAATGATACAGATTATGTAATTCTGAGGTAAGAATTAGGCTGGGATGCTCTTCAAATTACTCACAGCTACACCATGCCAGCTGCATCCCTACCTATGGGCATGCATTTACTTTAATGAGTTGTTCTGAGCAAGTCTGTAAGATAACACTCAGTATAAGGAGAAAAATCTTGGGAAATGGAAACTGAAACTGAAATTTTTTAGAAACATTAAACAGAAAGTGGCATAATAAGCTATGATGTGGCGAGAGATAACAGTAAACACCAGCCATCTGGGCCTTGAATCCATTTTCGAGGTGGCCAGTCAGGCCTGTTTCCCTACTGTAGGGAGAAATGGTTCTGAGCCTGGACTGCAAACTTTCCAGGGGCTTTTCCACATGAGCGGAACGCTTATAAACCGTGCTCGGCACAGTTTCCTCAACACAGTTAGCTATCTGTGCTCACAGCCACAGAACCGCTCAGTGGGACAACTTAATGACTTGGTTAACTGTGGATGGATTTACGCCACTATTGTGGCACCTCGTCCTGCACTGCATCAAAACCAAAATCAAATAAGTTCAGTTCGTTTACACAATCATGAAATATACACCGGTCAGGCGTAACATCATGACCACCTCCTCGTTTCTACGCTCACTGTCCACTTTATCAGCTCCACTTACTGTATAGCTGCACTCTGTAGTTCTACAGTTACAGACTGTAGTCCATCTGTTTCTCTGATACTCTGTTACCCTGTTCTTCAGTGGTCAGGACCACCCATGGACCCTCACAGAGCAGGTACTGCTGATGCGCGACACTGGAAGCCCTTTGTTTATAATATGAAAGGTAAAAGCAGAGATTTGGGTGACTTTGGAGCTGATCTCTGGCTGATGGATGGTCACAGGAGGATGAAATCATATCAGTGTTTATCATGTCGCTGTTTTAACCCTTTGTTGGAATATGAAGGCCAAACAGTAGAGCAATAATATCAGGATTTTAGGTGATTTTCTGAGTCGAATTCCCCACTGATGCCGATGTCACATCTCCAAATGCCAATATTTAGTTTATTGATTATTGATCAGGAATATTTAATTAAATCTTTCCGTCAAAGGCAAGTTGAAGAGAGAAACTTTTTGTTTCCATGTATAAAAGACCTCACACTTTTCTCCGGTACTGTACTCCCAGCAGGAAATCACAGCATGGTGAAGAAATCACAGTAAAACTGCAGTCAGCGTGTCGTTATCTGCTTTTCAGCTTTGTTTTGGTTTAGCAGAATAAACTGAAGAAATGAGCTGCATTTCTGTCTAAACTGAATGTCTAAATTATACTTATTCATATTTGTTGCACGTGTGGACTTTTTATTGATATTCTGTCCTCTTGGATTCACGCTGAGACCTAAAAGTCTGATACACAGCAAGACAGGCTTTATTTTTAATTACTGCATATTTCATTTTTAAAGCTCAATATCAATATAAAGAGAAAGCCCTTTGTTTATGATATGAAGGCTGAGAGCAGAGCTGTAGTGTAACGGTAGTGAGTGGGTTTGGGTGATGTTGGAGCTGGTATCTCACTCTGGCTAGTGACGGCCGGTTCCTCTGAGTGTTCTGGTGTGTGAATCTCGTCACTATTGTTAACCCTTTGTTTATGATATGAAGGCTGAGAGCAGAGCTGTAGTGTAACAGTAGTGAGTGGGTTTGGGTGATGTTGGAGCTGGTATCTCACTCTGGCTAGTGACGGCCGGTCCCTCTGAGTGTTCTGGTGTATGAATCACGTCACTATTGTTAACCCTTTGTTTATGATATGAAGGCTGGAAGCAGAGCTGTAGTGTAACAGTAGTGAGTGGGTTTGGGTGATGTTGGAGCTGGTATCTCACTCTGGCTAGTGACGGCCGGTTCCTCTGAGTGTTCTGGTGTGTGAATCACGTCACTATTGTTAACCCTTTGTTTATGATATGAAGGCTGAGAGCAGAGCTGTAGTGTAACAGTAGTGAGTGGGTTTGGGTGATGTTGGAGCTGGTATCTCACTCTGGCTAGTGACGGCCGGTTCCTCTGAGTGTTCTGGTGTGTGAATCACGTCACTATTGTTAACCCTTTGTTTATGATATGAAGGCTGAGAGCAGAGCTGTAGTGTAACAGTAGTGAGAGGGTTTGGGTGATGTTGGAGCTGGTATCTCACTCTGGCTAGTGACGGCCGGTTCCTCTGAGTGTTCTGGTGTATGAATCACGTCACTATTGTTAACCCTTTGTTTATGATATGAAGGCTGAGAGCAGAGCTGTAGTGTAACAGTAGTTAGTGGGTTTGGGTGATGTTGGAGCTGGTATCTCACTCTGGCTAGTGACGGCCGGTCCCTCTGTGTGTTCTGGTGTATGAATCTCGTCACTATTGTTAACCCTTTGTTTATGATATGAAGGCTGAGAGCAGATCTGTAGTGTAACAGTAGTGAGTGGGTTTGGGTGATGTTGGAGCTGGTATCTCACTCTGGCTAGTGACGGCCGGTCCCTCTGAGTGTTCTGGTGTATGAATCTCGTCACTATTGTTAACCCTTTGTTTATGATATGAAGGCTGAGAGCAGAGCTGTAGTGTAACAGTAGTGAGTGGGTTTGGGTGGTTGTGGAGCTGGTCTCTGGCTGATGGACAGTCACAGGTGGATGAAATCACTCTGGAGGGTGGGTCAGAGTCTGATGATGATGATCTGATGGTGGATCATGTCACTGCTTTAACAGCATAGCAGTGATATCAGGATTTTGGGTGATTTTCTGAACCAAATTACTCACTGATGCTGACATCACAGCTTGATGACGTCATGCTTGATAGTTAGGGGCTGATCTGGTGAATGTCCTGATATGTGGATCTGTCTGTATCATAAACCGTTCTGAAGTTATGAAGGAGGATATAAGTGACCTACCATTTTGCAAGCTGTGGTGTCCAGTTAAGAGCGTTTCAGCCTCTCCTGTAAAGTTACTATTTTGGAGATGCTTGTTTTTCTTTGGACACTGATGATGCTGCATCGCCTCTGTTTGCACCCTTGTAGTCAAGCCCTGATATATTTATGAAACCATTGCTTTACAAGCACAATTACAACTGTTGGCAGCTGTTGTGGTTGCTTTTCCAATAGTAATAAAATTACACTGCCGTTAAATTGCGTTTATTCGTGTTCTCTGCTGTTTATTATCTATATATCTAAGAAATATTTGGAACACTCTCCGTTTTTTCCATTAGTCTCTGTTATATGTGGCTACTGCAACCATCCACCCACCCACCCACTCTGAACCAAGCTTCGTCTCTGTGGGCAAACCTGCAAGTTAACATTTCCATCAGAACGTTTCACCTTCATGTCTTCAAACCTGGGGATTTATTCAGGTTTAGGCTTGAGTGAGCTGAATGTGTTTTTGCTGAGCAACGTGGGGCTTAAACAAAGAGGGATGTTTGTAGGTCATTCAAGATCCTTGATCCTTGAAGTCTTTATTATCATTGCACAGGGTGCAACGAAATTGGGTAGCAGTCCTAACCATGCATAAACAAAAAAAGATCAAACTACGAATGAAAAAAAAGGTTAAAGTGAAATATAAAACGCAGGACAGTAAAAGAAAGACTATATAATTTAAAAATTATTTTGAAATTAAAAATAGAAAATTAAAGTAAGATCATTTAAAATGAAATTATAAAATAAATGTCAACACTTTACTGTAGTACGATGTTCATAAGGCTACACGATACCTACACAGGCTTGTCATGACAACTGACATAGCCCTACATAGATGTTTATAAATGCATATTCCAACAGGCATCATCTGTCATAAAAACTACTTTAGCTGACTTTGATCAAAACTAGCAAACGTAACCCTCAAAATTAAGCCTGTGTAAGCATTTATAAACATCTATGTAGGGTTAGGTCAGTTGTCATGTCAAGCTTATGTAGGTGTCATAAAGCCTTATGACCAGTACCCTGAATGTAGAATGTAGCAGCTATGGTGTTGCTCATATGTGAGCATTTATGTGAGTATTTCTTTTTACAGTGCAGTTTAATATTAAATATGAAGTGCAGATGAATGTAAACATCTTTTACATCCATCACGTCATACAAGGTGCCGTGGCCCATGACCAGATGTAGAGCTGGTGACACACGAACCGCCGTGGTGACGTTGGGGAGACGTCAGGTCAGAAGTCCCATTGAGAGTGAGTGAGCAATGCCTCAGAGACTTTATCCTCCGCTCGAATGGACCCTCTGATGATTTGTGCATCTTAAAATGTTACGTGAAATGTGTGTGACATGCTTTCATGGAGAGCAAACGTACGAATTATGCGCTGTAATAGTGAGCAACAGCAGCATATGAGAAGATTCACACTTCATTCGTGCGAGTAAGCAGCGATCCCACACAAACTGCAGGCCAGAGCTGAATATAGCTCCAGCACAGCCCTCTCACCAACTCTGTGTTTCAGGCAGAGCCTGTAAGCTCAGTGTATTTATGTGTATCAGATGGACAGCAGGGGTGCAGTGATGCACAGATTTCACATGTTTTGCTCTTTTTGTGTTTTTGATACAGAATAAGAAAAGAAATGCTAACATAACCTTCGGATTTGGTTACTTATTTTTTGGTAATTCCCCAAACAGGCAACCATGCTTTTTGAAGGACTAACTGCCACAAGTTATTTTCTTAGACAATGTTAAATCAATTAAAAATAATATAAACATAAGTGCAAGGTGTATATTACACATTGCACCTGTGTGTCTGGCAAACAAGGTATGGCAGCTCATAATACATGTAAATAAAAAAATGTGGACTATAAGGCTACGTCTAAAAAATAAACAAACCAGTGTTTTTCCAGTTCTGAGAGCACAGATATTTTAACATTGTTATTGCAAATTTTCAGGAATGTCATGGATTGTATTGACTTGGACAACAGAAGCAATTTCTGATTTTACATAATTTATAACAACATATCCAACAATGTATTTGATGAGCAGGGCATTTTGACCCATTATTAGTAGGTAGGTAGGTAGGTAGATGGATGGATACATACATACATACATACATACATACTATTAGCTGGTAAATACCAGAGTTTGGTCAATAAAAACTCCACAAAACCAATAAATTAAAATCCCACTGGACACAATGCCCAGTAAAAATATTTGTCCAAAGTCCATGTAAACTTTTAAGTGGAAACCTGTGGCTATGCTTCCGATCTAGATAAGAAAATTCCTGTACGCTGCTTCCATTTAGCTGCTCTGCAGTTCAGGAACTCGTAGCAATAGGAACTTTAACATTTTTTTCATGTCGCTGTTGTCAGAAGAAAACCTCCAAAACAGCAACTTTACAGGAGAAGGAAAAAACCTTCTTTACTTTTAATGTAAGTCAATGGAACCAGACATTTTCCCAAGTCATTTTAGGTCACATTTTTTAGTCCATTCATCATGAAATTTACATACAATGTAAAGAGTAACAGGCATTTTTAAATCATATCAAAAAATGGAGATGTGAGGTTTTGACAACAGCGATATGCAAACTGTACAAGGTCAATGTAGTGATGACCGCAGCGGTCATAGAGCCTCAGTTTCACTAGTTCATTAGCTATTAAAGCATCTCAGCTGGCTGGCACTGTGAGGGGAAAGAGGCTGAAGAGGCCAGTGAAGGAAAAAATCTTTGAATAGTAAAAATAAAGACGAAACACTTTAAACCGCCTCCCTCCTCCAGGTCACCAGGTGTGGGGTAAATTCTTTTACCTTTGAAGGATTTGAGTGTTGAGTATTGCTCATGATTGACAGCTGATATTGATGACTGACTCTTGGAGTCAAATTCTTTACGTCTAAATCTCTTTAGTGCAGCGAAGGCTTTTGTGATCGCAATGACGTTTGATGGTGTAGTTTATGGTACGATCACTTAATCTTCCTTAGACTAAATAATCATGATTATCTAGTGATTTTTGTGGGGATTTTGCTCCTGTGAAGCCTCACATGACAGTTATAGATGTTTGGCCATGTTCTCGCTGGCAGTAGTGCATATTTAGGACTCAAAGATATCAATGACTTGGTATGGATCAATAACTCTGAACAAAGTGACGGACTTTCTTTAATATCTAAGCCATAGCCAGCATTGACTGCTCACATTATCCTGAAGGAACGTCAACACTGTGGCCGTAGTGCGCGTCTTCCAGGTTATCGAAACAGAATAAGGAAAGCAGCATCATGTGTAAAACTACAGTAGTGGCTGTATAATTTAGTAGTATTTAGTAATTTAGTCATGGCAATTGATTTTGTGGTGAAAGAAATGCAGGTGGTGGCTGCAAAACTAGGCTAATTATAGTGGATTGATACATGCAGGGCATTATAAGGCACAAAATACCCAGAGAAAATATCACTATTTCAGACTTTCCACCGTTTTACTGTTATCAGCATTACATTAAACCATGCAGAAGGTGTGTTAGGTTCACTGAGCATTTTGGAAAACAAATAAATTGGCTATACTTTTGCAGACATTACAACAACTGGTGTTGAAATATGGCCCAAATGTGAAAAATCGGTGGCATTCCCCTTTGACTGAAAACTGCAGGGCGTATATCTCCAGGAGTGCGGCTGGGCAGCCATGGAGTAGAGCCTACCTTTGAAATAAATAAGAAGCTGCAGTCTTTCTTGGAGTGAGTCCTGAGCTGTGTGCCCTTGGGTGGTAGTTTTAGAGAGAAGCAGCATTTCCAGCTCTATGATGGATGATCTGTGCTACAGAACTTTA
The DNA here is from genome assembly GCF_015220715.1 of Pygocentrus nattereri. Taxonomy (NCBI): domain Eukaryota; kingdom Metazoa; phylum Chordata; class Actinopteri; order Characiformes; family Serrasalmidae; genus Pygocentrus; species Pygocentrus nattereri. The sequence goes on along the minus strand of NC_051231.1, from coordinate 1,671,241 downwards.
ATGGGTTTAATAATATCCTGTTTTAATTTACTTATATATGGGTGCGTCCAAGTGTCTCAACAGTTACAGACTGTAGTCCATCTGTTTCTCTGATACTCTGTTACCCTGTTCTTCAGTGGTCAGGACCCCCATGGACCCTCACAGAGCAGGTACTATTTGGGTGGTGGGTCATTCTCAACACTGCTTTAACACTGACGTGGTGGTGGTGTGTTGGTGTTTGTTGCGCTGGTCTGAGTGGATCAGACACAGCAGTGCTGCTGGAGTTTTTCAAGCCTTGGATCACGTGTGTCAGGCTCCAGTCCTCGCAGGCCAAAACACTGCAGACTTCAGATCACTGCCTTATTAAACACACCCAATTCATCTCATAGCTGCTTACCAAGGCTGTCATGAACTGATTTTAGAGCGTCAGATGAGGGTAAACACTAATCCCTGCATCACTTTGGCCTGGAAGGTCCCCTGTTTCACAAGCCTACTTTATATCACTGTGATGGAAAAGATATATATTCCAAATGCATTTATCAAATAAACACTATATTTCCAAAAGTATTCGGTCGTCTGGCTTCACATGCATATGAACTTGAGTGAGATCCCATTCTTAATCCATAGGGTTTAATATGATGTCGGCCCACCCTTTGCAGCTATAACAGCTTCATCTCTTCTGGGAAGGCTTTCCACAAGGGTTAGGAGTGTTTATGGGAATTTCTGACCGTTCTTCCAGAAGCACATCTGTGAGGTCAGACACTGATGTTGGACGAGAAGGCCTGGCTCACAGTCTCCACTCTAATTCATCCTAAAGGTGTTCTATGGGGTTGAGGTCAGGACTCTGTGCAGGCCAGTCAAGTTCTTCCACACCAAACTGGCTCATCCACGTCTTTATGGACCTGCTTTGTGCACTGGTGCTCAGTCATGTTGGAGCAGGAAGGGGCCGTCCCCAAACTGTTCCCACAAAGTTGGGAGCGTGAAATTGTCCAAAGTCTCTTGGTGCTGAAGCTTTAAGAGTTCCTTTCACTGGAACTAAAACACCCCCACACCATGATCCCCCCTCCACCAAACTTTACGCTCGGCTCAATGCAGTCAGACAAGTACCGTCTCCTGGCAACCGCCAAACCCAGACTTGTCCATCGGATTTCCAGACGGAGAAGCGTGATTGGTCACTCCAGAGAACACGTCTCCACTGCTCTAGAGTCCAGTGGCGGCGCTTTACTCCACTGCATTCCACGCTTTGCACTGCGCTTGGTGATGTAAGGCTTGGACGCAGATGCTCAGCCATGGAAACCCATTCCATGAAGCTCTCTACGCTGTTCTTGAGCTGATCTGAAGGCCACATGAAGTTTGGAGGTCTGTAGTGATTCACTCTGCAGAAAGTCGGTGACCTCTGCGCACTATGCCCCTCAGCATCCTCTGACCGCTCGGTCATTTTACGTGGCCGACCACTTCGTGGCTGAGCTGCTGTCGTTCCCAATCGCTTCCACTTTGTTATAATCCCACTGACAGTGGACTGTGTAATATTTAGTAGTGAGGAAATTTCACGACTGGACTTGCTGCACAGGTGGCGTCCGATCACGGTACCACGCTGGAATTCACTGAGCTCCTGAGAGCGACCCATTCTTTCACTAATGTCTGTAGAAGCAGTCTGCAGGCCGAGGGGCTCGGCTTTATACACCTGTGGCCATGGAAGTGACTGGAACACCTGAGTTCAGTGATTCGGATGGGTGACTGAATACTTTTGGAAATATAGTGTAAGTGTGATATCCACATACCTTTGGCCATATAATCTACCTACTTACCTACATACCAACCTGTCTGTCTGTGCACAGCTGTAATGAGACAAGATACAGTCTTACAATCTCTCCATCCCTACATTTGCACATCTGCCTGTTTAGATAGGATTATCATTTTCAGCTATTACATAATCAGTCTTTAGGGCATTTAAATGACCATCACTAACATCCCCACAATGACGGTTCTCCTCCATTTCATCACCGCAGAAGGTTCAGTATTAAAGCCTGTCTTTGTTAGAATGTTTTGTTAATGTTGTTTGTGTGTTTGAAAGTAATTTATCATTTTAGTCAGTAGACTGTTTCATATTGTGCCACCTGGTCTGACTGCGCTGTTTTTTCCAAAAAGGTCTGGACATGCTTTACTCAGGTGGAGGTTGCAGCATGGCAGAATCTTGCGAGATGCATCATTACAAGGTTAAGCTGTCAACCTTGAGGAATGTTTATCTCTGGGAAAAAAGAGATTAAGATCTCATATTCTTCCACATCACAGCCTTCACATGAGTTAGAATCCGACCTCTAGATAAATAACCATGATAGAAAAAATACCTCTTTAAACAGTCGCGACACTGTGGTGTTCTTTTTTAATGATTAGAAACACAAACCATTTAAAGCTGTGCATCCCATTGATTTTACTATGGTTATGGCACAAAGCAGAATATCATAAAAACTGATAAACTACAAGTTCAATTTTTTTAATATATATATTAAGAATAAAAGCAGTGATCACTCTAACACTGATTACTATATCTTTTTTATTTATTTCCTTTTCTTTATTATTTTTTTATATTAAATTATTATTTTTCCTTCCTTTATCACTTGCTGGGCTTTATCTCTTTCAACTTGACTGAGCCAATCAGACTTTCGACGTCAATGATCAGATTGTCACATTTGCATCTTTGGTGACAGGATGATGATGTAAACAGATTTTCAAACATAAAGGGTGATGGCAGCTGTTTTGCAGTGGAGGGAAAGTGTAATGCAATGTTCAGTCAATTAAATCTGACCTTGTAAGCTGTCAGCCGGTCATATCAGACCTTGTAAGCTGTCAGCCGGTCATATCAGACCTTGTAAGCTGTCAGCCGGTCATATCAGACCTTGTAAGCTGTCACCAGAGAAGCTCTGCTAGGCCATCAACGTTAGTTAGTAGTTTGCAATAGTGATGATAATACAGCGAAATTCTGATGGAGCTACAGGCGTTTAGACCTTTTTAGACCGACCCACCCACCCACCCACGAGGACGTGTAGCAGATCGGCCAGTAGCTAACCTTATTACCATTAACCAGACCTACTGCTAAAGATCTTTTTCTGGATTACCACCTCTTGAAACTTCTATAAGATGAACATACAAGACTTGCAGCACGAGCTTTTATCACCCCTGCATTGTGAAATAAAGTGAAATGAAATGGAAACGGTTTCCTAGCTGATCAGTTATGCTAAATGAGTGATACCTTCTTCAGTTTCAGCTGCTGTGTCTGATCCACTCAGACCAGCACAACAAACACCAACACACCACCACCATTGAGTGTTACTGCAGTGCTGAGAATGACCCACCACCCAAACAGTACCTGCTCTGTGAGGGTCCATGGGGGTCCTGACCACTGAAGAACAGGGTAACAGAGTATCAGAGAAACAGATGGACTACAGTCTGTAACTGTAGAACTACAGAGTGGAACTATACGGTCAGTGGAGCTGATAAAGTGGACAGTGAGCGTAGAAACGAGGAGGTGGTCATGATGTTATGTCTGATGTATGTATAGAATACTAGCTACTGTTTCCTTTCCCTGATGGTTTTACACCGGTGACTTCAATCTCCCCCCGAGGATCTTTGATGCAGATTTGCCCGAGTCTTAATGTCCTTGATTCACATCATTATTCGCATGCAACAACAGTCTTTTACACTTTGGATCCTCCATTGAAGGACACTAAAACAGTCGCTGCATTTGTTTTACAGCCAATTAAAATTCTGAAGGACCTGCTCACTGACAGCTTTATCACGTTTCTGCCCTGTACAATGACCGATCAAGGCAGTAATGCCATAAAACTGGGCTATTTCTGGGTTCTGACATCTTTTCCCCTCTATAAGAATGCAAATGATGAGCCTGGTGTTTTCATTTCTGACTGATGAAATCTAATCAGGGTGCGGGCAGCATCATCACACAAGCTGTGGAAATGCACCGACAAGGTTACGAAGATAATAATTCATTCGATTTAGTTTCAGTTGTTGATTTCCAGGAAGAAATCTGTGTCACAGAACCAAAAAGCAGGCAGAACTTTGGGAAAGTCTACTCTTGGAAGGTTTTTTTTACTCTTTATTTGCATTATTTTTAATTATTTTTTAATTTATTTGTTGTGGAAGCATCAAAACTGTTATGTACAATAAATTTGGAATTTCTCAATTAGAAACATCGGCCTTTATTACCGCCTTATTTGGATGGTCCACTGTAAATGTTCAGTATATATTTAAGTAACATTCAGCTGAATGGTCATTCAGTGCCACTGAACTTGAAGTTGAATGTAACTTAGATGGTTCACTATAGATGCTTAATAAATGCTCAGCCAGCCTTTCAATAACATTCAACTAAATACCCAGTAAATTCAACTGAACTTGAGGTTCGGTGTGAAAGAGTTTATGAAATCTATCCCTAAAGCCGAAACCTAACCCTAACCCTAACCTCAAGGCAGAACCTACATCTACTCCTAACCCTAACCCTAACCTCAAGGCAGAACCTACATCTACTCCTAACCCTGTCCCTAACCCTAACCTCAAGGCAGAACCTACATCTACTCCTAACCCTGTCCCTAACCATAACCTCAAGGCAGAACCTACATCTACTCCTAACCCTAACCCTAACCTCAAGGCAGAACCTACATCTACTCCTAACCCTGTCCCTAACCCTAACCTCAAGGCAGAACCTACATCTACTCCTAACCCTAACCCTAACCCTAACCTCAAGGCAAAACCTACATCTACTCCTAACCCTGTCCCTAACCATAACCTCAAGGCAGAACCTACATCTACTCCTAACCCTAACCCTAACCATAACCTCAAGGCAGAACCTACATCTACTCCTAACCCTAACCCTAACCCTAACCTCAAGGCAGAACCTACATCTACTCCTAACCCTGTCCCTAACCATAACCTCAAGGCAGAACCTACATCTACTCCTAACCCTAACCTCAAGGCAGAACCTACATCTACTCCTAACCCTGTCCCTAACCCTAACCTCAAGGCAGAACCTACATCTACTCCTAACCCTAACCCTAACCTCAAGGCAGAACCTACATCTACTCCTAACCCTAACCCTAACCTCAAGGCAAAACCTACATCTACTCCTAACCCTGCCCCTAACCATAACGCTGTTGATAATCAACTGAGGATCATTAAGGTTGTTGATGATTTAAGTAGCTGTAGAGCATCTATAGAGGACCATCCTAATAAAGGTCTAGGGCTAATTAGGCCCTGTCAACGTGCTGCCCACTTGCTTGCCATCTTTAGAGACGGTCCCTTACTGTCTTAGCCCAAATGAAGTTCATCAGATAAGCTTTCAGAGAGGCAAAGGATCGAGTGAACACGAGTATCGACTTTGGCGGCAGAGCTTGCGGAAAAATCGTTGTGGACGAAGTTCTTTATGAGCAACAGCAATACAAAATTTTAAAAGGCCCAATATTTTAAAACTTTTAGATTATATTTAGATAGGGGCAGTCGTGGGCTGGAGGTTAGGGATCCAGCCTCGTGACCAGAAGGTTGCCGGTTCGATCCCCAGAGCCGACAGCACATGACTGAGGTGTCCTCGAGCAAGACACCTAACCCCCAACTGCTCCCCGGGTGCTGCGGATTGGGCTGCCCACCGCTCCGGGCAAGTGTGCTCACTGCCCCCTAGTGTGTGTGTGGTGTTTCACTGCCCAGATGGGTTAAATGTGGAGGTGAAATTTCCCCGTTCTGGGACTAATAAGGGTCACTTATTCCTATTATTATTATTATTATTATTATTATTATTATTATTATTATTATTATTATTTGCTAGTATCTAGTAGCAAATGCGTCCATCTGTTATTCATGACTGCTCGTACAACTTCAGGAAGACAGTTGCATGGGCAGTTGTTTTGTCTGGCTTTTGCGTTTAGTGTTATGTTCAGATTTCTTCCTAAAATCCGTTTCACATTACAAATTTGCATAACTAACTAATTAGCTCAGTGAGGCTAACATGATTATTCTCCTGTTGAACTTCACCATTTGTAGTTATTTTTCAAACATTTAAGCACAGTTGACTTTTTCCAGCCACAAACTGGTCTTAAATGTTGAGGAAACTAAATTCATGCTCTTTTTATCACGGTTAAAATCACAACCCTGAAGAGATCGGACATTGAAAGAGTCACTGAGCGCAAACGGATTTTATTATTGTCAGTTTGTCTTACATCTGTCTTTTATTTCATTAATTTGTTTTTATTTATTTTATCTTCATCTGCTCTGCTACTGGATAATTCACTGTATTGTACTTTTAATCGTTTTTTTTTATTTAACAGTATATTGGTGCCGTCTCAGTCCCTGATTCCTGTATCACTCGGCTACATTCCGAGATTAAGCTCTTATTCTCCAGGGTTTATTTTGGTTTGTCCATCTGAATTGAAATCTTAAGGCAAATTATTCAGTAACTGCATGAAATAAGTGAATTTATATTTTTTTGCTTTGTAAAAGCCCCTCAAATTAAGTGTTTTAATGCATACAATTTACTGCTGAGAGCCAAAAATCTGCGCCGCTCTTTGTGTTGTTCTCTAAAAGTGATGTTTCCAGAGCAGATCACTGAAGAGACGCCGTCTGTTTATAGTTTAGAGCCCAGATTTGGGGAAAAACGGGTCGACTTTCAGTAGAAAAACAAACTGAGTTCAGCTTCTTTTATTATAAGGGTTTAAAATGACATCACCGTCTATTAGACTGGAGAGAAGAGCTACAGCCTCACACGACGCCCAGCTTCTGAATGGAGCTTATGGAGTATGAACGTTATGAAGAACATGACGGAGTGCGGTTTGGGACCACCGGTGGTCTCGAGGAGCTGAAGAGGTTAAACAAAGGTTGATTGATTGATTGAAGTACCTTTAGGCGACTTCAGGGTTATGAAGAACGTACCATCTTAGAAGGTCAAGTGCTAGTAAGGATTTTGAGTCGAATGATTGAAACGAGTGTTTCTGTGTAAAGAACCTTTAAAAGTTTGGAGAACCATTACATAACAAAGGTTCTGCACGAGTTGAAAGGTTTGTGTTTTTGTCAGTCTGTCAGTCAGTTTGGTCCAAACCTTCGACAATGACTTGTGTTCTTCTCTCCCAGGTATAGAGAGCATGGAGTGCTCCTTACCGATGGACGGCCGTCGCGTGCCTCTCAGTCAGCTCTCTCAGGACAGTTTTCGGGAGTGCCAAGTCACGCTGACCCTCACTGACTTCCTCATTATCATTTTCTCCGGCATCTCCGTGTCGGTGGCAGCCATCATGGCTAGCTTCTTCCTGGCCTCCACCGTCCACTGCTTCCAGCGCTGGAGCAAAGGCACGAAAGGAGAGGACGAGGAGAACGAGGAGTGAAGAGGAACTGTGACTGAAACTCAACCAAAGTTAGGATAATCTGAACGATCAGCTCTGCAGTGAGAGCTGAGGTGCTGGGTAAGGGCAGAAGGACGTGGCATCTTTGGTTGATAAGAGCAACACAGCGGTGTTTAAGAATGGTTGATCACCATTGGACAGGTATTATGGAAACTAGCCATAGTATTCAAATTTCTATGTGCATTATTCTGTTTATCCTGCCACTGTCAGTATTACAATTCGGTGTCTTTAGCAAAGTATTTCACTGATTAACGATAACAGTAGTCAAAATTAAATATCAAATTACCTAAAAAAAAATAGCCATGCCACTGTTTCATTCTGCCAAATGGGCAGAAATAAGCAGCTTCGGCCCTTGTTTGAAGCAGGCGGATGGAGATTATGACTGACCTACGTAAGAAAAGGCGTATGGAAGAAAGATTATAACGATATCTGGACATTATTTGGCCATTGCAGTAAGATCGAAGCCATTTCCCTGGGTAGATCCAGTAGATTCCTCTGTTAAGGTGTGAAATAATCACGCAAACTTTAAAGTGGCGAGATTTCTAGTTTAAGCGAGTAGCTGTGTCAAATTCTGCACTTTAACATGGTGACTGTTTTCCCTGCCAAAGATGATGTTTAGGAACGAGGGACGGTGACAGAGAGCCTCATTTGTTTAACATAGAAATTTATTTTTGCTTTCGAAGAGGTCGTATAATCAAATGACATAATCAGTGTAATTGTGCTATTGCATATTTACCTTTTAGTGTGACTTCACATGTTTTGCTTCCAGAGGATGACTTTGAGAAAAAAAGACAGAAAAACAACAGAGCTTCCTTTCATGCATCGTTATATCGTTGCTCATGTCTTACTCGAAAAGAAATATTGGTATAACTTCATGTATCTGTTAAGTGTTGTCCTGTATGAGCTGATAGGAACACGGCGTATTGATGTCCGCGATGCCCATCTTTACTGCGACGTATGAATATGACATGTATGGGTCATTCTACAGGAACGTCCGGAACGTTTATAGATATATTACAAAAAAAAAACATGGTAGGGTTACAATTTATTCTTTTTTTTTAAATAAAACAATGTTATTTTAACAATTCCACCTTCTTGAGCCTCAATTTAGCAATAATGGTTTTTAAATCAATCACATAGAATTCCAGTCACCACAGAAGAGCTCGTCCTCACAGTCGTGTGTGAAGAATTTTAACTACAATGATCTCTACATGACGATGGAATATATGAGTTAAATGATATAAAGAAACAAACGCCAAATAAATATAAAATATTTAAGGAAAGTTGCCCAGGCGTCGTGTCACTGGTGTCACAAAAAGTCTCTTATTTTGAAATAAAAGTCACGCCGATGACGTCAGTCGACCCCCTTTGACCTGCTTTCTGAGGATCTATGAAGAAAAGCTCATGGTGAGTCCACTGCGTCTCTCAGTTCTCAGAGATCTTCTCATTCAGCTCATGATCTCATATGAAGCTTCTAGCTGACGTCACTGGTGTGACCGACTTTATTCTGAGGTCACTGTGAAAAAATAGAAACGCAAATGGATTAAACTCCATATTTTAGTGGACGTTCCCTGATGGACAGCGTGTGGTTTGATGTTCTGTAAAATGCACTGATCATTAAAAACGTCTCTGGTGTTTCCTTCATTATGAGGAACACCGATGAGGATCGATCACACCAGTGACTCCTATGGAGGACAGAAGAGTGGACGTTTCTGTAGAATGACCCCTGCATATATTGGCTGTATGTGATATATACACATACACCGAGATCAGGTATAACATGATAAAATGGACAATGAGCGTAGAAACGGGTCAGAATGTTATGTCTGACCGGTGTATGTATGTGTGTATACATACACACAAGGCATGACATGAAGAAAGGTCCGTAGAAGATGTTAGTTTTATTGAATAAACGATGATCTTATGCAAGGGAAGGCGTTTTGAGAAGGTGCCAGTGAGAGGAAGCTACTGAATTCTTTCTATTTTCCTTACTTCATGTTTTATGATGCTCTTTTACCCTTTATTTACTTATTCACTGACAAAGGGCTTTATTTTGGTCTCTGCATGACTGTCTAGCATATAAGTATTTTTTCCCAGCATGGAGGTCATGGCATCTTCTATAAAGTTACGTTTTTTTTTTGTTTTTTTTTTTTCACATTTTTCCTTTAAACCTTTCAGCAGATGAACGCACCCAGGCATTGTTTACACGTCGGTGTCCTCTTTTCCCAGATTTGATGTTCATGGGCAGATGCTTTAGTGTGTTGCTCCAAACAACTCTGGGCAGTTATTTATTATTATTATTATTATTTATTTATTTATTTTTTTTTTTTGGTAGACGGAAAACAGAGCCACGTTTTATTAATGCATGAATAATTTATTGGGTCTCCGAAATGAAGCATACAGTGTGTCAGCTTTGAAAATATCCAAGCAGCATGGAAAAGAAAACTCGCGTTCCCAAAAAGGAAAATACTCTTTTACGTTTTTTTTTTTTTCTTCTTTTTTCTGAAGATGAACACCACTGGTACTGTTTGGTTACATGAAATTAGTCCATTTACATCGTCTTTCATGGGTGGACGTGTTCAGTGTTCCATGTCAGAGATTTCCCCTGCCTTCTGTATTGAAACGATCTGCAAATTCCAGGCCTACGGGAGCACACAGGCCTAAAATCGTCCGTTTCCAGATGAGCTGGACTTGAATTAAGACTTCCGTGATAAATATATACCGTAATATTCCTTATTATACTCAATATGTCTAACCATATTCAATGTATACTATTGAGTATTATTAGCCAAGTGAAATGTGGCATCACCTTCCACGCTAAATCTTTCATAATGTTAATGAAATCTGTGCTCGGCACTTCCATTGCTGTTATAAAGCCTCAGAGGTGTGGATACATCGCGATGGGTGTTCAGAGACGGACCATAGATGTTAATATGCTGGACATAATGGTCAAGGCACAAAGCAAAGGTGGTGTGATGACAAATCACAAGGATTTCAGGACCTAATGTTTTTCTCCATTGGAAACAACGGTAACACTTTCTATGAATGTCACATTTGTAAGCATCTATAAACACATTTATAATGTGTTAATGCATTCATAAGGCATTATATACATGCGTATAAATATTTACAAATATTACACTTTATAGACATGCTTATTATGCATTATGAATTGTTAATATAATGCATTATAAGTAGAGTTAATAATGTGTCACACTGTCAGTGCCAGAGTAGTCAGTCCCAGCTTGGAGAGCGTAAAGCAAAGACTAATATAAAGTTTATTCACTGAGATTTCCAGTGTTTTATTTCTCAGTGCTGGAGCTGTTAGAGCTGCATCTTCAGGGCTTCAGTCCCGAATGTTCAGACACTCCAAACAGTGTAATATTGGATATGCAGTGTTAAGTTAGTGCCAGGCTAAAGGTGGTGAACTTTAACGGTGGTGCACATTAACAGTGGTGCACATTAACAGTGGTGAACATTAATAGTGGTGCACATTAACAGTGGTGCACATTAACGGTGGTGCACATTAATAGTGGTGCACATTAACGGTGGTGAACATTAATAGTGGTGCACATTAACGGTGGTGCACATTAACAGTGGTGCACATTAACGGTGGTGAACATTAATAGTGGTGCACATTAACAGTGGTGAACATTAACAGTGGTGCACATTAACGGTGGTGAACATTAACGGTGGTGAACATTAACAGTGGTGCACATTAACGGTGGTGAACATTAACAGTGGTGTACATTAACAGTGGTGAACATTAACAGTGGTGAACATTGACTTTCCCACATTGGGTGAAACTCTGATGTTGCTCTAGTTTAAACTCTGACATTTGAAGCCTGTAATGAGCTTATTGTGTTTTAGTGTTTCAGTAAATCCTTCAGTAAATTCTTCAACTTGAAGCCTCAGTCTGAACCCTGGAGGAGGCTTTAGTCCAGCGCGCTCCACTTTACTGAGAGCGGACTAATACAGCTTATGAGCTCTTATAATGTGTTATGGACAGTAGTTATAATTCATTATGTTAACAATTCATAAAGCATAATAAGCATGACTATAACATGTAATGCATTTTTATAAATATTTATAGTCACATTTATGATGCCTGATGAATGCATTATAACATGTTATGAATGTGTTTATAGATGCTTATAAAGGTGACATTCATAGAAAATGTTAGCGAACAACTGATGAAGTATGATGCTTCTTGATGCTCTCTATGCAGTGAATTATGAATGCAATATGGACAATTCTTGCTTGCGTTGTAGTCCAAACCCACGCGGGAAAATAAGCATCTGATGGGCTGCTTTTAGATTACAATTCTAATCCTGCAGAAACGCTTCAGCTAGCTCTTTCCACGGCTTCCGTGCTCGTCTAAACAAAGCAAATACAGAATATGCATATTCTATTGCCTGTCTCTGAATTCAGTGCTTGTGTCTTTTGAAGGTAGTAGAAAGGAGTGTTATTTGTCGTATGTATCTTGTACCGTACCATTGCTGTTACACTGAAGTGTAAAGTAGTGCGTGTGTAACACTATAATTACATGGAGTTAAAAATGTTTGTCCTCAATCATAATTGACCACCATGTATACCAGTAGATATCCAACTACTATGTAGTTACAGTAAAATGAAGAAAACAAAATAACCATTATTTTGCTATTTTTGGGTTGTTTTTTTGTTTTCCCTGCATAATCTTAGGGAACGTTACTCAAATTTCCTTTCTTTTTTCATTGAACAGTACATTGATAAGGAAAATTTATTAAAGACAGCGAATCTTTTCATCACTATTTGTTATACATTCCTACATTTGTTGAAAAGGGCGGTTCTCTGCGGTCTCGAGTGGTGCGGGCTTCGAAACCTTTGCTTTATTGTCAGGAATTCAAACCCCAGCGATGCCATCCGTATTTGGAGCTCCCTCCCATCTCTTCACTCATCCAAGGCGGGTAAGAGCAATCTGATGGAACAGAGTTGGCAGTTGGGCGTCTTCAAGCGTGTCGAGAAGTCCGATGACATTGCGTTAGAAGAAGTATGAGAAGATGTGGTGATTCTTCAAGTGACTCTGAGGAAACACATGCTAGCCTTCACCCTCCCAGCTTGGCAACATCATGAATGAGGGGGGGGGAGCAAAAACTGGGTAAAAATAAAGAAAATGCAGATCTGTGCAAAAGTCAGAGACCACTTTTCATGCATTTAATTGCAATCAAATGTCATTAAGTAGACGTAATTTATTTTTCAGGAGATATTGAGGGTCTAAGGTTTAAGAAGTAGAAGTTAGAAAAAGCAGATACAGAACAGTTTTTCAAATAATTATTATACTCTTGGAGAAAATGATGAGTCAAATTTTAAGGAAACTCACTTCACAGCTTTTTGAGTTAACTTAAGCAAATAGTTCACCAAAGCCTCGAGCTCACTTAGGCCCAGTCCCACTTAGGCCCAGTCCCACTTAGGCCCAGTCCCACTTAGGCCCAGTCCCATTTCACCCCTCGCCCCTACCACTGAGCCCTTAGCCCTGTGTTTTGCATGTTCACGTCTAGGGGTGGGTGTCTGAATTTTAGTTGAGATAGAGGGGTGGGGTGAAGGGTTGGGACTACATGACCCTCCAAACGGAGGTTTTTCAGAGGCTCCAAACAGAGAGATGTGAGAAAAACAGAAAAACCGGTGAGACGGAGAACAAGAGACCAGGGAAACCCACAAATATGGGAATTTTCTCTGTTAAAAAATTATGATAATCACTGTTTTATCTTAGTTTAATGTTGTTTCACTGCATTTTGGTAATTTTTCTTCATAACAAGCATAAAAATTCGCTAATAGCATGTTAATGTCTTGGGGGCTAGATAATTTTCCAGTTCCACCTTAAATAGTCCAGCAGTTCTGATGCCTGAAGCTCCAGAATGTAACTGCTGCACTAGTTAAGGCGGAATGGGAAAATTCGAACAAGAATCTGGAGAATCTCTGACTTCAGCTTCACATCACTGAAGAATTAGGGGGGGGGTGATAATAAATAACTGCCCCCCTCTTTGAAGGCGTCTGATCCCTAAATGTAACTAAAGCCCAGCAGTGAGGAGCTGAACTTTCCCCTCCTCTGCTGTCCCTGCAGACGGGCAGGGTCGCCTACAGAGCGGCGCTAGTAGCTGTTAATGAAGTGAAAAGAAAAATCGGGCCGTAAAAAAGCTGTGAAGTAAGTGGTCAAAAAAGTGGACCCAAATTTTCTTTCTCACAGTGTATCGATTTGGACCAGTGCAAGACCTGCCGGACCACCAAAAGAGTTTTTAACTTTGAGAGATAATCAAGCTCCACTCCTGCTTCAGATCTGAAAACATCCACAGGTGTTTCTGTCCATCCTTCCACTTTGAGAAGACCACTCAGCGCAGGGTTTAAAATGACATCACCGTCTATTAGACTGGAGAGAAGAGCTACAGCCTCACACGACGCCCAGCTTCTGAATGGAGCTTATGGAACATGAACGTTATGAAGAACATGACGGAGCGCGGTTTGGAACCACCGGTGGTCTCGAGGAGTTTAAGAGGTAAGCCTGAAAAAAAACACATTCCCAGAAACCACCGTCTGAAATGCTTCAATGATGTGCGCTACTGTCAGAGACCATCGTTCATTTATTAAAATCACTCATCAAAATGGTTTTAGACAGAAGATCAACCATTTGCACAAAAGTGAGGAATGTCAAAGGAAAATCAATGAAAAAAGAGGAATTTCCAAAACTGGGTTTAAGATGCAGAGAAAGTGCGACTCCCAACAACCATGCAAGACCTGGTCAACATCAAAACTGCCCCCATCAGATAAGCCGCACTGAAAGCTTTGATCTCTGAGAGAGAGGAGAAGATCAAGCTGCTTCAGATCTGAAAACATCCACAGGTGTTTCTGTCCATCCTTCCACTGTGAGAAGACCACTCAGTGCTGTGGGTCTGAAAGGACGTGTAGCTGATCAAGAAGAACCTCACTGAGAAAAGGAGACGGACACATCGAACAAAGAAGCTGAACGATGGACTGACCGCCCCAGAGTCCAGACCTCAGCACCACTGAATGTTTTTTTTACGAAAAGCAGAAAATGCAACCCCCCTGTTAGACTGAACTTTGGAGGTGTGGAAAAACATCCCTGCAGATTTCTTTGCGGAACTAAAAGCAGGTCTCCTGTAAACAATGAAAGCTGTAATAAAGGCAAACGTTACACACTAATACTGAAATTTCTGATATTTAGTTGTTGAGACTGCTGAGTAATTTTCTGTGATTATTATGTGGGTTTATTTATTTTTTTTGGACACTGAAAAAATGAACAACTTCTACTTAGTGGCCTTTAAGACTGGGCATCAAACAAAGGGTGGTCTCTGACTTTTGCACCGTACTTTAAATAAAGCCATGCTTCTCCAGCTAAAATGAGTGATGGGTCATCTATTGTGCTCATCAAAGTGCTTAGAGTAATGCAAGTATACTGCTATTAGGAGCTATTAATGAGTCGTGGCATGAAATAGCTCGAGACGTCTCAGCCGCCGTTACAGCGTGTTTTACTTATAGAGCACCATCAGCATTCATGAAGTACCTCTATAGGTGATAATTAACCAGAAGGTCAATTTCTGTTGTCTGTCGAGGACAAAAAGGGCTTTTCCCGCTCGTCGGCTTCAGCCCTTCAATAATAATCTAGCCATGTGTTTAGACAGGGCTGTTTGCTTGCTCGGTAAACAGTGTTATCTCAGTAGCGCTCTGCTAATGTATCGACTAAATGACAAGCAGAGGCAGCAAAGGTCTAAACAAGTCCGTCTCTCATTCCACTCCACTCATCACCTCTACTCCTCGCTGCCGACAAATCTGGTAATTGAAGTCAATTGGTGTGTAATAGCTGCAGCATTAAGGGGTAATTTGCTTAGCAGCAGGAAGCAAAATACAAAGTATAAATAATTACAAAATAAGCAATAACCTAATGTCGAATGTGATGGAGGTGAAAATTTAAGGCCGTCTAAGATTCCCACTCAACTACGAGCTACACAGTGCTGTGTGGAAGTCGGAGACCACCCTTCATTTACCTGTTACTTAGGAAAGTAATAGAAAAGCAGGTTTTTAAAACTAGAATTCAAAAAACTGTCAAAGGTTATAGAGAAAATGGGACTCGCAACAACCATGCAAGACCTGGTAGGCGCCTGAACGATCACCTTGATATGAACATTACTAAAGCAAACAAACACTGCAGATCAGACAACGATCTCAGAACAACGGAGTGACCACCCCAGAGTCCACACCTCAATATCATCGAATGTGTTGAGGATTTCTCGGATCGGAAGAGGCAGAAAATGCACCCAACTTCTAAGACTGAACTTCGGAGGTGTGGAAAAGTATCTTAGGAGAAAACTGAGCGCAGTGTTCCTGAAAAGAATGGAAGCTTGTTAAATTTAACCTTTAAAATAGTTGTTAAATGTGTTTTTTTGTTAAATATGGTCCTGATGAATGAGTAACTTGCACTTGTTGGCCACTGGAAATGAAATCGATATTGGGTGAACTTCGATTTGTAACATTACACCAGGGCAATTTTGTGGGTATGACATGACCTTGGTCATCCACTAGTATGCTGTTTTGATCTAAAACACTCTACAGTTATTGAGACCCTTGGAAAATATGCATTTAGATAAATAGTAGTTATGAAGCAACACCCACAGACATTACACTAAACATAAACATGAGCAAAAAAAAAATTAATTAGCTTGATTTTACCCTGGAATTTGACAGACAATGAACCTTTCAGTGAATCAAATTTATTCAAAGAAAAAAAAAAAACATTTAAACAGAAATAATAAAAGGTTTTTCCTCAGCTTCTTATTATGGTGCTGTATTTTGATCACTGCAAGCGTGAAGATCACAAGGCTGCCATAAGCATAACAAGACACCTGTGGTGTCAATATACAATATAGACCAGGAGGTGACCGTTCTGATCAGTCATCTCTCACTAAAGAAATATTAGTGTTGATTCCATTATCTACTCACTTATGGCCAACAAAAAAAGCCTAAATAGAGAACTCCTAGACACACAGAGAGAGAGAGAGCAGAAATGAGGATCCTCCTGCATCCATTTACCTCATTAGGTTGCCATGGGAACAGGCCTGGAGGCTGGCGCTCCGAGATGCCGAGGCGTGAGCGTGTGGATAGAGAAAAAGAGAGAGAGAGAGAAAGAAAAGAGGAAGAGGGAGGGCATGGGCCCGGCCTACCCACTCACGCTAAACTGAGCTGGCATTCTGGAAGAGGCACACTGTGGCACGTGCTCCAGCCCAGTGGTTCTGAACCTGGGGGTCATGACACCCCCTGTGAAGTCGTGAGGTCGTTTTGAGGGGTTCGAGGTTGTTGCTGGTTGAAAAAGGCCTGTGTTTCCCACAGCAGTGATATCCTGTCATTATAATCTAAAGCAGGTTTACTGCTCGAAACGCCGAGAACCATGCATGGCTTTATAGGGGTGGCCGATCAGATTTCAGGGAGGACGCTGGCCACCTGAGACGCCACCCACGAAATTTCGACTGCATCATTGGCTGCCTCCTCGCTGTGGTGCGCTTTTAAGAGAAGAGCTGTTTCGCTATCGGTGATCTGCGGAACAACTGCCCAGTCTCTCTCCGACGCCACCCCCCAAGCCCTCCAGATCGGACGTTCACATTGCCACCTTGCCCAATCTCCCTACCACCTCTGGTGGTACTTTTCTAGATCCTCCACTGCTGAGAACCAATCCTCAAATCCAGCACAGTAGTTCCCAGCCTTGGTCCTGGTGGATTAGGGTTTTCCCTGCTCCCAACAAACCTAATCAACTAACTTAGTGAGCCCATCTTAAGGGATCTGGGTGTGTTAGAACACAGAAACCACACAAATGTGCTCCGTTAGGTGTAATGAGGGAGGGAATAGTGGACAGAGGGTCCCAAAGAGCAGGATTAAGAAAAATCTGTGCAAGTACAGGAAAATATTTCTGTCTAAACTGGATCAGAATTAACTTTATGCCCTTTGTTGTTTTTGTCATAGACGACCACAAATAAGTGGAGGACAATTTAGAAATGGTTAACATCCCTGCTGAAAAAAATCATAGAAACCATTACAAGTTACTGCTGGTTCCTGCTGGTTTCCAGTAGTCACTAAGGTGGTATTTAGAGTTCTCCTGATGGTTTGATTTCACAGTGTACATGATTCTCATGCTTTAAGATATTCAAGTGTATTTATTGGTTTCTCAATGGGATCTAGTGGTCTGTAATGGTGACCATTGAGCCAATTCCTATTAGGAAGTAAAACCATCAGGATGTGCTCCATTAGTGTAGTTAGGGAGGGAATAGTGGACAGTGGGTCCCAAAAAGCAGGACTAAGAAAAACTGCTCTAGTACAGGACAATATTCATATCTAAACTGGATCAGAATTACCTTCATGACCTGTATTGTTTTGTCATAGATGGCTATAAATAAATCGAGATAAATTTAGAAATGGTTTTATCCAAAGAAAAGCCCAAAAAGCACAAATTCCAGGGAAGGCAAATGCTGCGGGTCAGGTCCAAGTGTGTTAGGAGTAAAAATGTGTTCCAACTGGTGGGCCTTACTGACTTAGCTGAAGAAACACTCATCTAATCTGCCATTTAGCGCTGGGAGAGGGTGATGGAAGAGCTGAGAGGTCAGAGGCGTTCCTCAGAGCTCAGTCCTGGGCCCGTTTAGTCTTCTTTCATTAGCTGATGTCCATTGTAAAGGCATTAGAGAGCAGCAGTCACCTCAGATTAAACTGTCATGAGGTTGTGGCCTCCATTTCTCCCTCTCTTCACTCTCTTTTCTCTCTCCTCCACACTTTCACCTGTTACAAAACACACAAAGGTGCAAAAGAGGAGCCAAACATATCGATCAGATTTTATTATCCCAGTGTACAGTGAGCAGTTTTTCAGGATATTTTTATCATATGCGCCTGATTTCACAGCCTGCCAAGAACGGACCCAAACAAGATTTGTTGTCTATCATAGGCAATAGATTTTGGAAAATGTTCATAGATTTTGGATGATTGGCCAAATTTCTACTTCACAAACACATTTACCGCCAAAAACACCATATTCACTGCTGGCTGAACAAATGACTTCTGCAGTGCATTGATTTAAAATTCACCTGAGCCAGAAAATTAAAAAAAAAAAAAAAAAAAAAGAAATGAACAATTGAAAAACGTCTGCTATCCTGAGGTTGTTTATGATGCCTTGGTGATAATTGTGTGGTCTGAAATGCACACACAGCCCTGATCAGGCTCAGAAGTGGAGTTTATGTAGCTGTTATGGTAATTTGAATAATTTTTAAAAATCTGACATTTCAAATTTGACACACACACACACACACACACACACACACACACACACACTAAAAAGTGTACCAAAAGTATTCAGTGATCTGGCTTCACATGCCCATAGGGTTTAATATGATGTCGGCCCACCCTTTGCAGCTATAACAGCTTCAACTCTTCTGGGAAGGCTTTCCACAAGGGTTAGGAGCGTTTATGGGAATTTTTGAAAATTTAGGTGACTGTTGATCCTTTTTTTTTTTAGATATACATATAATGGTGGTTGGTTAGTGTAGTGGGTAACACCTCTGCCTTCTACACTGTAGACTGGGGTTCAGTCCCCCACCAGGGCAAACTCCCTACACTATACCAATAAGAGTCCTTGGGCAAGACTCCTAACACCATCTTGACCTCCCTGTGTAAAATGATCAAATTGTAAGTCGCTCTGGATAAGAGCGTCAGCCAAATGCCGTAAATGTAAATATACAACACACTTTAGTACATTTTTATAGACATCAGCACATCATGCGTTATGTGGATACTGGGTAGTTTCTGACCTTTGAGTGGGAAAAGTCTATGTGAACAACCCTCGAATTCATCATAAAGAGTTTCATTTTCACTGAATTAAGACATTTATTATGTTTGTCTCTTCTTGGTTCCTGCAACAAGGAAAGTGGAATTGAATGTACGTGTTTGAATAATCAAATAAATCTGATCTCCATTCTGAATGCCACAATATTAGAATAACGATATATATGAAATGGTATTTTAATATACCCAAAAAAATCTTATGAACTCCACAGGACGGCTCCCACCAAATGCTCTTCTGAGACACCCTAAAGTCTGTACAGGCTACTGGTGGACTCTTTACCACTATAGAGGTGCCCAAACAGGAGCTTTTATATAATTCACAAAATATTTCTCAAACCCAAGCTGCTTCACAAAAAAATTTAAAATAAAATAATAATAAAAATAATAAAACAATCCAATTTGGTGCTTATGACAGATTGTAAATACTGACATAACCAGAAAATATGACATAATCAATAATTACTGGCAGATCTCTGCAGGGAAATAGCACAGAGTGAAATGAGACCGAGCCGAATGTACTCTAAATTTCTCCCTCTTCGTCTCGCCTGGCCTCTTGCCGTGGCTCGGTGCGAGCGAGTGAATTGTAAGTAAGCTGTGACCCAGAAACCCCTCTGAGGGCTGGAGAGGGAGCGAGCTGACACCTCAGGAGAGATCTATGAGTGCCAGGCTGGATTTGAGGTGATGTAGGACACTCAGGTTACAGTACTACATCCTCTAGGGCTTAAAGTGATAGTTCACCAAAAAGAACGACCAGATTTTAATGTGTTAAATGGGACAAAGACTCCGAATGCCTCCCTGGTGAAAGGTTAGGATGATGTGACAATTGTGTACATTTTTCTGGGAACTATCACTTTAATACTACACATGTTCACTACCCGGACTCCGACTGTGAGGTCAAAGCCTCAGCTTAAACCAGGATAAGCTGGTATCGGCTGTTGGCCGTGAAAGCTCTGATATGATGGCACAACTTTAAGAAGTCGGTTGGAATGATAGGGTAGAGGTACTGCATTAGGCGACAGAGTGACGTTTTCAATTGCCAGTCTTTTGTCTTATAGAAGGGAGATGGAGCGAGATGGGCGGGCGAGGTGAGGAGGTTGAAGAGGAGAGGGAGAGACAGGAGGAGGGAGAGTTAGTGATGCATCAGTGACTGTGTGAGTGTGACAGAGGGAGCGGAGGGAGTGTGTGTAACAGGATTATGGAGTGATAGACAGGCGAGGCTAGCAGTGGGCTGAGTGTCTGTCCAGAGCTTCAGGGCGCAGGGCCTGTCTTCTTCTCTTTATCGCGCTCTGTCCATCATGGTCCGTCTCCCAACTTGTCTATCCTGCATTGCTGTCTAGCTGTCTGTCTTCTATTTCTAGGCCAAAAACCCTTTCAAAACCTTTGTAAAGGTTTGGGGCCGTTCCAAAACCGTGCATTTTAATGTGGAATTGCACCCCCGTATAACAGACCTCAACCTCCTGGGAAGCCTTTCAACAAGATCTTGGAGTGTGTTTGTGGGATTTGGTGCCCATTCAGTCAACAAAAACTTTGGTGACGTCAGGCATCGATGTTGGATAAAAGGCCTGGTTCCTCACCAGAGTAGCCAAACTACAGTCATGCTGGAACAGGAAAGGGCCTTCTGCAAACTGCAGCCACAAAGTTGGAAGCATATAATTGTGTAAAATGTCTTTTGAGTGTTCGCTGTAGCATTAACATCACCCTTCACTGGAACTAAGCGGTTTAGCCCAAAACAGCCTCGGCCCATTATACCTCCTCTACCAAACTTTAGTGTTGGCAATATGCATTCCACTAGTTAGCATTCTCCTGGGAACCAACAAACCTATATTCGTCTATCAGACTGACAGATAGTCAAGTGTGATTCATCACTCCAGAGTCCAGTGGCGGCGCTTTACACAGCTACAGCCGACACTTGACATTGTGCATATTGATTGTAGGCTTGTGTGCAGCTGCTCAGCCATGGAGACCCATTTCATGATGTTGCTTCCAGAGGCAGAACTCTGTA
Organism: Pygocentrus nattereri; assembly: GCF_015220715.1. NCBI lineage: Eukaryota > Metazoa > Chordata > Actinopteri > Characiformes > Serrasalmidae > Pygocentrus > Pygocentrus nattereri. The sequence continues at coordinate 1,650,004 of NC_051231.1, read as the reverse complement.
AGTTTGTCTGGTCTACCTCTTTGTGGCTGATCTGGTTTTGCTCCGAGAAACTTCACAGTAATAGCACTTACGTTTGACCAGGGCAGATCTAGAAGGGCAGAAATTTCACCATCTTTTCACCGACTTATGGCAAAGGTGGCATCCTACGATATGTTTAACCTCTTATTCTCCAGGATATATTTAGATTTTTCTATCTGAATTTTCATGACCAAATCGTAAGGCAAGTTATTCAGTAACTGCATGAAATAAATGTAAAATTTTATTTTATTTTTATGTTGTAACATGTAACGTGTTTTATGATCTCCACATATCAATATATGCTCACAATTCACTGCTGAGAGCCAAAAATCTCCGCCGCTCTTTGTGTTGTTTTCTAAAAGTGATGTTTCCAGAGCAGATCACTGAAGAGACGCCGTCTGTTTATAGTTTAGAGCCCAGATTTGGGGAAAAACGGCTCGACTTTCAGTAGAAAAACAAAGTTCAGCTTCTTTTATTATAAGGGTTTAAAATGACGTCACCGTCTATTAGACTGGAGAGAAGAGCTACAGCCTCACACGACGCCCAGCTTCTGAATGGAGCTTATGGAATATGAACATTATGGAGAACATGACCGAGTGCGGTTTGGACCCTCCGGTGGTTCCAAGGAGTTGAAAAGGTTAAAGCCACTGAGCTTCTCAGTGCATTCACTGCCAGTGTTTGTCTGTAGAGATTTCATGGCTATGTGCTTGATTTTTACACCTCTAAGCAATAGATCTGACTGAAACACCGGAGTATTTAGGAGAGGTGTCCACATACTTTTGACCATAGGATATATGTACAAGTTGGAGTTTTTCTACCAAAATGACTGCTGGGAATTCTTCCTAACATAACCGAACACTATGAAAACTGATCTAATGGTGTATAAAGACATTCGCTCATTATTCACTGTGATAAAACACAGTGACACACTCGGTTCAGACTCCAGCATTCCTTGTAAAACTGGCTTCAGGAGCACTCGGTGACAAAGAGAAGTACATTTTATGGTAAAACGGATGCAAATAAATCTTTCATTAGCAAAGAGTTTTTATTTTCGGTTGTTGGAGCTCATGTGAACGACTGGAACTGGGAGATTTTTGATAGTAGCAAATTTCCATTCCTTCCGGTTTACAACCCACTTGAGTCTATGACTAAGTTGCAGTGGGAATGCCAAAAAAGTGTAACTTTTTAGTCTAGGCTTATGCTTAAGTCTAGGTTTGGGAACAACTTGAGATTTGGGGGCAGTCATGGGCTGGAGGTTAGGGATCTGGCCCTGTGACCGGAAGGTTGCCGGTTCGATCCCCAGGGCTGACAGTCCATGACTGAGGTGTCCTTGAGCAAGACACCTAACCCCCAACTGCTCCCCGGGCGCCGTGGATAGGGCTGCCCACCGCTCCGGGCAAGTGTGCTCACTGCCCCCTAGTGTGTGTGTGTGTGTGTGTATTCACTAGTGTGTATGTGGTGTTTCACTTCACGGATGGATTAAATGCGGAAGTGGAATTTCCCCGTTTCTGGGATTAAAAAAGTATCACTTAAATGAATGAACTGAACGAAAAGCCTGGGCTTCAAGGGGTTAATAAGACAAATGATTTCATACTTTTATTAAAGATGTATTAAATATCACCTGTCCACCTCAATAAGAGATTCTATGCACAGGAATATCGATCAGTGTTGAAAAACACTTTACTTAACTTCAGTTCATGCCTAAGCCACCCCCCCCCCCACCCCCCCCCCCCCCCCCACACACACACACACACACCTACACTCACACCTACACTCACACCTACACACTTATAGCCATAGTTGTTTACTGCAGTCTCCTGCTCTTGTGAAGACCTGACGTAGCACCAGTGTGTATTACTGGACACAACATTCTGAAATAACAGCAACACCAAACATGCTTATCACTTTATTCTACTCATATACAGGAACGAATATACTCCTCCTGCTCTGTACACACTTTTACTATATAATACACACTCTACACTCAGGCCTGGATCATCCCATGTGTAACATGGAGCGATGAGGAGGTGGACGCACGTGCTGAGAAAAGCAAGATTTATTGAGGGCAAATCCAGAATCAGGGTCGAGACAGTCCAGGGTCATAGAGCCAACAAGTAGAGAACGGGGAACAGGCATAACGTAAGAAACGCAGGATCCAAACAATACACTTCAAACAGAACATACAATACATCCAGCACAAAGACCAACAACCACAAGGGGCAAACACAGGCTTAGATACAAGAGGGCTAACAAGGGATAACAGGACACGGGCTTAAACACAGGTGGGAACAGTCAGGGGCGGGGTCTGAAAACAAGGGGGCCGAACTGGGAGGATAAGCGCAACAATTGTGCGTGGAAGATCAAAGCGCAGCACGAACACGTGGACAGGACTGGGAGGGGCCAATCGTGACACCATGGGTTTTACAGGGTCGCTGTTACCTCAGTAAGACTAATGTTTATTTTATTTTTTTCAGCAGTGAGCTAGCGTTCCTGTGAATGTACTTTTTAAAAATTGATATATATTCAGATGAGCTGGAGACGGTGAACGTGAGGCCTGATGCATTGACAGAGGAGAAGATGTTCATTTCTAAAAGCCAATACGAAACGTCAGCCACCTTAAATTAGAGTTAAAGGGAAAAGTCGTTGGTATTTGCTCTTCAGTGAAACGGTATGAGTAGGTCACCCCGTTACTTTCTTTTAAGCCGGTCCTTGGTGGATTTACTTGTATGTTTGGGATCGTTATCCTGTCGGAAGATCCACTTCTGCATCTTCGCGTTTTTGACAGATGGTCTCACGTTCTGCCTAAGCATCCTCTCGTGTGAAAGAGAGTTCATGGTCAGTTCTATGATTTCAAGTTGTCCAGGCAGAACAAACATACTTTTCAAACACCAAATTTGGGCATTTCTAATGGAAAATGCGTAATTTCGACTCCAACGGTGGCAAGAAAAGCCTGCAGATTCTGTGGTGAAGTTTCTGGGGTTTTTAGAAACTTCTTTTAACATCTTACAGTCTGTTGTCTGGTTAAATATGCTGGAGATGACAAGCTTGGACTAGTCAACAGTGGTTTTAAATCTTCTCCATGTGATGTCGAATGTTTTTGCAGAAAAATGCCCGATTTAGGTTTCTTGCCTGTAAAGGATGTGTAGCTTATTTTCATTTTCAGCAAAACGTGTAGTTTGCCCAGGGGTGTTCAAATGTTTTATACAACTGTGAGCTAAACGCAACCTCACCACTGCTCTCGTGTTTCGTTCTTTGAAACAAAACTTACCCTGTGATGGTTTTAGACGTGGTTGTGGAGCATATTCAGATAGACGATTTGATAGGAAGGTGCTAGTTTATGAATGGCTTTAAAAGAGAATACAATGGGCCTCATTCACCAACCGTTCTTGAAAGGAAATTTCTTCTTAAGACCCACTTACGCAGTTTTCGTGAAGATTCTGACATTCTCCACTTGTCTTGTTTGGGATTTGTTCTTAGGTAAGAAGAGAATCTACACACGCTCAAGATCACAAGGGTGTCGACAAGTCTGCAGTTTAAGAGCACATCATGAATCTGATGTAGACTTTTTCTTAGGACTTCAAAACAAATTGAAGAAAAATCTTAGGACATTAGTGAATAAGGTCTTGACTTTGGACAGTGACTAACCTTTTCAACTCCTTGAGGCCACAAACTGCACTTGGTCATGTTCTTCATAACGTTCATATTCCATAAGCTCCATTCAGAAGCTGGGCGTCGTGTGAGGCTGTAGCTCTTCTCTCCAGTCTAATAGACGGTGACGTCATTTTAAACCCTTATAATAAAAGAAGCTGAACTCAGTTTGTTTTTCTACTGAAAGTCGAGCCGTTTTTCCCCAAATCTGGGCTCTAAACTATAAACAGACGGCGTCTCTTCAGTGATCTGCTCTGGAAACATCACTTTTAGAAAACAACACAAAGAGCGGCCGAGATTTTTGGCCTTCAGCAGTGAATCGTAAGCAGGTACTGATGTGTGGAGATCATAAAACACACGCTCTGTTAATCTGAAGGGACTTTTACAAAATAATAAATAAATAAAATAAAAATGTGCATTTATTTCATGCAGTTACGCAATAATTTGCCTTATGATTTGGTCATGAAACTTCAGATGGACAAACCAAAACAAACCCTGGTCAATATCCCGCACTCAGCAGGAAGCCAGTGGTGCCAGTATTGGAGTAATATCTTTCTGGGAATGCCAGTGAATGTGTTTTAGTAACCTAAACAGTAGAAAGCTACACCTCTGATTGTTAACTTTCCTATAAAGTTTTTCCAACCAAGCAACATTTGCTGTGAAAGAGGGTGTCTGTGGGCAGAGCCTGAGTAGATCGACTGAAATAAATTAGGGAGCCGAAGAAATACGAAAGTTTTCTCGTTTCAGAGGAGAGACCGAGTATTATCGCCTCTTGCTTGAGGTCCCTAGTACTGAATCTCATGGATGAAGTCCGTGTTCTTGGCTTTACGTGAAGTCAGTGGATTAGGAGACGCTGGCTGACTGGAAAGGTCGCCCTCATCCCGGCACCCATATGTCTTCTGCGGCGCAGGCATATGGAGAGTTTATTATCAAAGGAATACGCAAGCATGACTGTGACAGTGGCAGTGTGTGAGAGAAGCGTCTGCCAGGCTAAATTAGAACATCATGCACACACACTATTGTTGTCTGCCCGCAGTAGCCTACAATAACAACATACTGATAATATTTCTTCAGATATGGCAAGCAATTGTCAGAATTTAATTGCCTTGTCTCGTCTCCTCGGTAATCATCAATCACTCATTGCGGTGAGCCCGCGTTGGTGAGACGGGGGACGTGGCCTTGTTAAGAGTGAATGGGCTTTAATGTGACATTCCATGGAGACCACATCCTTCTAATGTGATTGATGTGCACCTCTCTCATCAGATTAATCCAGCATGGCAAAACTGATTGGTTCATGAATGCAGGGAGAGAGGAAGAGAGAGAGCATTCCCAAAGCAATCTCTGCTGAGTAATCTTGCTCCTAATTAGGTCAGGCTATTAGCCGTTTATCAAAGATCTGTCTTGTTGTTCTTTCAGGATGCCGAGGATATTGAATGCGCTGCTAGTTTGCTGCTCTTATTGGAATCATCTGAGTAATCTGGTAATCTGACAAGGGTGAGGCAACTCTAAGTTGTGGTTGAACGACAGCAAATGTCTGCAGAGTCCTGGTCATCCTACATTTCTTCTGAAATCGAAGGAGATTTTTGGAACATTGCTGGGGTTTGATTGCATTCAGCCACGAAAGCATGAGTGAGGTCAGGTACTGATGATGGATGGTCAGTTCTGGGTCACTACATGTCATCCCGAAGCTATTGGAAGGAGAACAGAGTAATACTGCTCCGCAGGCCAATGCTGGGGGGCTTCATACCCTACTAGCTGAAGCTTGGTGTTGGGCATGAATGCGTTGGCTCTTCTTTTAGGAAAGCCTTTCTGTGGAGGCTTTGAGTGTTGCGTCAGCACTTGGAGCCTTTTAAAGTAGCTGAATTTACCAGTTAGATGGGATGCCTGGATATTTATGTGCCTGTTATTTCAAATCTGATTTCAGTAAATACGCGATTATATAAACCTACAGTTTTTCTAAAACAGCAGGTTGATTATTTTTTCTGCTGTTTGCATAATTCAGTGGTATAAACATCTATAAAGTGATTGAGTGGTTTGATGTGAAATTCATAGAGAAACATGACGACTAAGATTTCTTTATAGTGGTGGTGATAGGAACCAGGGGTCCTGCTGTTTACAGTGCAAATATAACCAGTCCATTTACTGTCCAGTAACGCCAGTGAGTCTTGTTGTGTCTTCTGAGTTTTAATATGTAATGTTGTTGATGATAGAATAGTGGACAACATTGATTAAATAAGTTTAGATCAATGACTCTCATCAAACAGCGTCTCAGACATCAGGCAGTGAATTCAGAACCAGTTCATGTAGGAACTTTCTGTGAGGAGCTTTTAGAGGGACGTCTGGTTCCTATCACCACCACTTTGAGCAGTTCTGACTCTAGAAAAAAGCATTTTATGCCAAATCACATTGAAACATTAACCATTTAATTATGCAGAATGTTTTGCATTCCTTCACAAGGTAGTAGTTCCCTTGCAAAATATGGGCTTGTTAGACAGCAAGGAAGGCAGAACCAGAGGTGCCCAACGTCAAGGCCTACAATAGAGCTTTGTTTTTAGCGTCGCTGCTGTTTTCCCTGCTTGGCCAGTCTGAGCGGAGTTTATTCAGCTGCTCAGCGTCTGTAAATGTCACTTTCACTGTACGAGGAAACTCGGCCTCGGTTTGCGCTCAATAATCGCAGAATCGTGTTTGACTTCGAGAAGCGACTCTGTGTCCTTGTATTTCAGTCCAAGGTCAACATAAAATTCACTGAGCTGCTCCGAGTCGGAGCTCAGAGCAAATGCAAACCGTTTGCATCATAATGCGAAATATTTGTGAGGGACCAAAATTACCATTAACTTGTTTATTAAACTCGGCCCCTTAGGGACTTTGTACCTCATTGAAGCGACAGTATTTGGGGGGAAAAACAAAACAAACAAACAAAAAAAAGACGTAAGGCCTTGTTCCTTGAACCCACAGCAGCAACACTTCAGAGCAATGCCTAAAAAAAGGTTCCAGCCTTTCTAAATGGGAAGTTTAGCTCTACTGCAGAGACATGTGATCTGTCCAGTAAGGGTTAAGATTAAAAATGATAATAAAAATCAAACAATACATCAAATAAATAAAATGTCAGTAGGTTCTGGAGAAGTCAGGGATGCCAAGGTTGCAATATATATAAAACTAAACATGGAAAAATATCAAATACAGCTTTTTATTAATAAACTATATATGACCACATAGTTAGGGTTAGGGTTGATTGATTATTGGCAAAAGTGAGTAAAAATCACTTTTTATCGCTTGAATGTTGAGCAGAAAGTGAAAGGACACATAGCTTGTGATGTTAACTGAGAGCCGATGGGCAAGTAGAGCTAATTTTCCAAATGACTTGCTCAGATAGGAAGTCCGTGTAATTGATTTAAACATACACCGTGCATGTGATATACTGTAACTGCAGCTTATATTGCTGCCACAACAATATCTAGAGAGATGCTGCATCAATATCAGCGCCACTGCAAACACTGGGCAAACTGAACCCTGTCAGTGTCTGTTGTTTAAGAGAATCTATACCTTTCCTTTGTGAACAAGGCAGGAAAATGAATGTGTCCCTTCTGTGCTGTGAGAACGCATCACAGCCAGGAGCATGCTTTCTAAATCTTCTAAAAATATAACTACTTTCCATATGGCCTATTTACTCTCTGCTGGAAAGTGTCGAGCCTGCAATAAAGTGCAAGGTAAATGGGACGGATGAAATTGGACTCACATCAAGTATATGAAACATATTCTTTTCCTCTCAGTATGTATCTTGCTCAGGAGATGCTACACGGACATACCGATGGATATTTAGTAATGTATGTGTTGTTGAACGCGCTGGACATATCAATACAACAGCTAACGGCACGCTTAATGAGCGATATTCTAGCTGATCAATTGCATCTTGATAAGTTGTGATGTCTTTGAAGTAGAACAACTCAGACATGGACTGAAGGCATTTATGTGTGTGTGTGTGTGTGTGTATATGTGTGTGTGTGTATATATATATATATATATATATATATATATACATATATAATATGTATGTATGCATGTATGTATGTGTGTATATATATATATATATATATATATATATATATATATATATATATATATATATGTATGTATGTATGTGTGTCTATATATAATGTGTCTATATATATCACTGTTGTCGGATCAAAACCTCATACAGTATCTCCAAAATGATCATTTTACAGGAGAAGGTAAAAACATACTCTACTTTTAATGTAAGTCAGTGGAACCAGACTTTTTTCCTAGTATTTTGGTCCAATCATCAAGGAATTTACATACAATATATAGGACTATATACTCAAAGAAATAAAGACACTAAACTGTCACTGGGGTGGTTCCCTCAAGGGTCAATCTCAGCACCTTTAGCACCTTCTCAGCACCTTTAAGGGAACACAACTGAACCATAGACCATTTTCTACAGGACGATTTTTAAACCACTACCACCTGGAACTCACCTCCACGGGGCAAGATGACCCACAAAAACAATGGGTAGGGATGAAAAAAGACTTTCTTGATCCACTACATATTTCAGTAGTGCTTTAGTCGAGATCACTTCACTCTCAGAAGAAAGGTCCTAAACTTTCACTGGGTCAGTTCCCTCCTGTCACTGGGGTGGTTCCCTCAAGGCTCCGTCTCAGTGCCTTTAGTCAGGGAACATAACTGAACCATAATCCACTGAAATGATCTGTTCTAAGCTGGACTGACTCCACACACCCTGCCTCGCCTCGCCTCCAGGCTTTTACTCTACTGCTCTGTTTTAAAACATTCGGATATGAAAAGGAACAAATACCAACTTTTCACCTGGAGAACCTGATTTAAGCTCCATAATCAGACCTTAAACCCACTGCTGGAGGTTTGTGGGAACATCTACACTGTTTGTACCTTTGATGAAGGAGAAATGCAGCAGAACAGAACCTTCATTTCTAACAGTGCACCATGAACACTCAAGGAGCCATTTGCATGCTTGAAGGGTTGTTAGCATGGTGAAATGGTGAAATGGAACCTTTTTAAAATGGTTCTAAATAGTGCCAAAAAGAGTTCTGCAATTCCAGCTTGACGTCTTCACAACAGTACACAGTACAACAGGGCAGTCGTGGGCTTTTGGGGCAGTCATGGGCTGGAGGTCAGGGATCCAGCCTCGTGACCAGAAGGTCACCGGTTCGATCCCCAGTGCTGACAGTCCGTGACTGAGGTGCCCTTGAGCAAGACACCTAACCCCCAACTGCTCCCCGGGCGCCGTGGATAGGGCTGCCCACTGCTCTGGGCAAGTGTGCTCACTGCCCCCTAGTGTGTATGTGGTGTTTCACTGCATGGATGGGTTAAATGCGGAGGTGAAATTTCCCCGTTGTGGGACTAATCAGGGTCACTTAATCTTTAATAAGATGGTTTAAAAGACGCCAAGAGTTGTTTAGTAAATATAATATATTAATATAATATTATAGTAAATTTAACCCTTTCTAAATGGGTTCTAGATTCTATATTCTAAATGGTTCCTTGAGTGTTTATGGTTATATATAGAACCGTTGTTAACGATTGATGCACTCGGACTAGAGCGTCACGCACTACCATGTCGGTGTCACTACTGTGTAGTAATAATAATATTATTATTTGGTCAATAATATTTGGTCAACAGTAATCCTGTAGTCAGAAACTGACCAATGATAGATGGGGAAGGGGGGGAAGGTCATCGATTGTGGTTTGTATTTTATTTATTTATTATTTTTTATATTTGTTCATTAATTTAAAAAAAAGCGATAAAAGGGGTTCTCTGTAGTGATGCCGCAGAAGAACCTGGAAGAACTCCAAAGAACCTTCAATTGAATGGTTCTTTAGCAGTGGTGGACGAAGTTCACAAACCCTGTACCTGAGTTAAAGTCGAGACCCCCAAGGTAAAATATTCCTCCAGTAAAAGTAGAAGTTCCTCCCTTTAGACCTCCACTGGAGTAAAAGTACTAAAGTATTTCCCTTCAAATGTACTTAAGTATAAAGTAAAAGTACTAAAAGAGGAATTCTGGCTCTGATGTCCTGTTATCATTTTTATAACCAGACTGGCTTCATGAACTCATTTCAGGTGAAAGTCCTCCAGCGTCTCTCTTGGTAAACCAATCTTTTAATAGGACGTCATTAATTAGTGACGCTGACGTCTATTAAAATGATCAGAAGCACAAAACACTGAAGGTAAACAGTTTCCATCAGGGAGAACCGAGTGGCTCTGAAATCACTTTTTACACACAAGCAAAGTTTCAGTTTCAGATTTATTTACAACTTAGTTCCAAGTTTAAGTTGAATAAAAACTGGCTTTAAACTCAGGATCACAGATGAGCTCCTTTACTATGTTGATCTGTAGGCGTCTGTTCATAAACATAAACCAGCCCAAACTCATTTACTATAAAATGAAATGGTGTTTGTAGAAATTCAGAAAAAAGCCGCGTCAGTCTCGACTGCATATGTGGACATATTTCTATATTGAGCTCTATTTACACAAAGTTAGGTTAGTTCATCATTTATGTTGAACAGACTCTCCCAAAGTTTTACGCTGCTGCGCTGACGTTGAACCGCGTGCTGCACTGGGTCGGTATGACCAACAGGTCAAAACCAGCTCTAAACAAAGTGACCGCTGGGCCCTGATTGGTGCTCTGGCTTTGCGCTTCTTTCGTTTTGACACTCATTACATTTACTCAGATACTCAGTTACTCAGTTACTGTCCACCACTGTTCTTTACTGAACAGTTCTGGTGAAGGAGATCTGTGAAGAACCCTTATGAAGTTCAAAGCACCTTCAAATAATGCAGAGGTTCTATACCAACTAAAGGATTTACTCAGACTTACTACATCAAAGCCCAGAACCACTGAGGAACATTTATTTTTAAGAGTGTAGAATCAGGCATACTTGGGACTACAGGATTTATAGGCGTTTATACGAGTCATTTATATATATATTTATATTTTTACAGCCTTAAAACTCTAATAAACATGTGTTTTAGAGCCCTTCAGAGTAAGAGTATCACTTGTCCTCCTCTCTGGCAAATGTAGTGTATCTCTAGCAATGTAAAAGTCAAGGCCTCAGCCTCATTATGATGACTGTAATAAGCAAAGAGTGACAGTTTGCGATTCTGCACTTCATTGCCTCTCATCTCATCCCTGCTTATTACGAGAGAGAGAGAGAGAGAGAGAGAGAGAGAGAGAGAGAGAGAGATGCTGACACCTGGGAAAGGTCGGCCCTGGTTTTTCTTTATCTCTGAGCGCAGAGGTCTGATATAATTAGGACTCCACTACAATGCCCGTGAGCTACGGAAGAGAAGGACAAGTAAACAGTAGAAAAGCAGAGAACAGCTCTGCCCGGAAAAGCCGTTATGAGTAAAATCCAAAATGACTGATGAGTTCAGCTGCTTGTCAGTTTTGGAGACACCCAGCAAATTGTTTTCAGTACAGACTTTTCCATTTAGCGAAGACATATTCAAGAGACGTCTGTTGAGATTCGGCTTTTTTTTTTCTTTGCAAAACCTACAAAACTCAAGGAGCTATAAATAAAATCCTACCTTGAGAGCAACATCAAAGCCCATGCGTTTTATTCTGATGTCAGCATTCGTACGGCTCAGGTGTCTAAACCGCACTTGGGCCAAAAGTGTTTCAATATGTGGCTCTAAAGCAGACTTTCTCTGGTTCTGAGTGGTACTGCTGTCTAAGCGTTGGCCGTATCATCAGGAGATCGTGAGCTCGATCCCTGTTGATGCTGCAGCTGGGAGTCCAAGAGAGCCTGTCCTCTCTCTCTCTCGGTGGGTAGGATGGTCCCTCGTCTCCCCCATCACTAAGCGCAATGCTGTTCAGTGCAGGCGTCTGTCAGGGGACGTAAAAGATCCGCGGTAAAAGATCCTCCAAGCGCCTTCAGCTGTCCAGTGATGATGTGTTGGCTAGAAAAGATGCAGTGGAGCTTCACAGGAATTGGAAACCTGTGTTTGCCTTCAACCTCCTAGCACTGGTGGTATCATGATATGGGGGGGGGTCCTAACCAGTGGGTGGAACAGGAGAAATTGGGGGAAAAAGACTTTTTCCAATTAAATGGCTAAAACGCAAACGAACCAGACATCCAACGCCTCTAAAAGCAACCTCAAACAAACCGATCACAAGTAATGTTTATGAATACGTTTCCTGAGGCCTGAGACTTTATAACGTTAATATTCAGAGCAGGTCCTGTTTGGGTGGTGGATCATTCTCAGAACTGCAGGGACACTGACGTGGTGGTGGTGGAGAGTGTGTGTCGCTCTGGCCTGAGTGGATTGATAACAGTCCACCAACCAAATAATACTCTCTCTGTGGGGGTTACTGTGGGGGTCCTGACCATTGAAGAACAGGGTAAAAAGGGTACTTAGACCTTAGTTATTTTCAAGCATTATGTCATGATCTAATCAAACCCAGTGCATTCATTGAGATGATAATAAGCTGCGAAAATACAAAAGCATTTATAGGATACTGTCTGTTGGCTGTCCCACACCACACCCCCTAACTTTACACTAGGGAAAATAATACCTACAGTTTTTAAAAGCATTTTTAATGTTTGTTTTATAAATGATTTTTTTATGTAATATCAAATAAAATTAAATGATTTTAATTTATTATGAATTGAATTTTTATATAAATGCTGCCCATGTTTTTACGTCACTGCCGAAACACAGAGGTTTGGTCCATCAGGCCCTCATGGCCCTCATGGCCACTCGGTAAGCAGTTAGTGTTTTGAAGTAAATGTGTCCCAAAGTCTGAAAATCAATGTGTAATATTAAGAATTATTATTACCAGAACTTTTTCTTTTTTTTTGCAATTAAGTAAACTTAATAAAACTATGATTTCATGCGTATACAACTGTTCAGGGTTTTATTATAGTAGATCATAGTCGCTGTGGTTGAAACATTTATACTATGATTCTGTCCTGGTTTATAATAATGTGTAGTTACCCATAAATCTAAAGTGATCCGCTGTGGTATCGTATGATCATATCATTATGCTGACATAGTTTTTACTGTTTAAGTGTTTAAAAGAGAAACACAAAGTACAGTGCCGTAGTGGAGATACTATGATAATATGATAATCTTGTACAGGTCAAACTGCGGACCTTCCAGGCCAAAGCACTGCAGAAATGACTGTTTACCCTCATCTATTGCTCTGAATTCAGTTCAAGCAGTCCTGGCTAATTAGCTGATGAGCTGAATGAGATGTGTTTAATTGAGTCAGTGTGTTGAAGTCTCCATTAGCTCCATTAGCATGAAGTCTGAAGTCACGTGATTTACTAACAGTGGTTAAACCATAATATTATAGCCCTGGTTTAGCAGTAGAACTTGTTTAGTGATAGAGATGCTATAGTGTGGTAAAACCAAGGTAAAGGTACTATAGTCACTATGTTGGGGTTTCTATAGTGTAGTGGTCATCACGTTCGCCTAACACGTGAAAGGTCCAGGCAGAAACATGGTGCGGCTCTTTTTCTGGGGCAGTGGTGGGCTGGAGGTTAGGGAACCAGCCGGTTTGATCCCCAGACCTCACAATACATGACTGAGGTGTCCTTGAGCAAGACACCTGACCCCCAACTGCTCCCCGGGCACTGTGGATAGAGCTGCCCACCGCTCCGGGCAAGTGTGCTCACTGCCCCCTAGTGTATGTGTGTGCGTTCACTAGTGTGCATGTGGTGTTTCACTGCACAGATGGGTTAAATGCGGAGGTGGAATTTCCCCGTTGTGGGACTAATAAGGGTCACTTAGTCTTAATCTTAATCTTAATCTTAATCTTAATGTCAGTTTTATTTCTGCCAAAAAACCATGGGTGCTATACTATAATAAAACCTTAGTTTATTTGTAAGGGATGCCCTGGCTAATGTTTTGATTTAGGCTGAAAATTAGTTAAAATAATCTGAAACATTTGATGACTTCCCAGTAGTCTTTGATTGTATTTGATCAAGTGATCAAATGGAATATTCAGATTCAGATTCCTTTATTGAACTAATTGCAGTTGTTACAGTTGCAGCCATTTATGTAAAAATAAACACTTTACTAATAATTTAAGACAATATAGAGAAATGTACAGTATGTACACCAGATTTAAGTACTTATGAATACAGTAAGGTGGCGGTGATTGTGACAGTAATATGAAACATCAGGTATAAAGCAGTTACAATTATTTAAATTATTTAAATTAGTTAGTGTCCCTCTGAGTTTTTGCACACACAGTTGTTATTATTGCACATATGACCAGCTTCATATTGAGTTGTGAATCACCCACTGAGGGAGGAGTTATAGAGTTTGATGGCCACAGGTAAGAATGACCTCCTGTGGCGCTCTGTGGTCATTTTGGTAGAGTGAGTATTCAACCACTTGTTTTAATGATATAAACAAAATCATGATTTTTAGTCTAAAATCCAAGTCAGCTAAAAGTCTAAAATGTGTTTTTTTTTCAGCTCTGACTTCAAACTAATTCAGTAGAATGACCCATATACGTGCACTAGGTACACTGACCTAAACATACGTTTTTAATCTGAATTGAAAAACACCTTCCGAGCCTCTGTTCCCAATCGTCTCTGGAATGCACTTCACATCAAACGGCTTTATTATCACTCTTTCCCTGAAGGCATCTTTTGCCCTAATTCTCTAAAGTGTAATCTGGTGTAAACCCATGGAAATGCTGTTGCTTTCCTCCACTCTTCATCCATGACTGCTCTTTCACCTGGTCAACAAAACCCTGTGGTGTGCTGCAGGGCAGCTAACTGTCAGTTCACAGAGGGCAGCCAACCATGAAATCTGCAGAGCATTAAAACTCTTAATTAGGCTAAATGAATGTGTTTGGCTTTGGGCCAGAGGTCGACATGCAACGTCAATAGACAGTGGCAAAGGAAGTGCGGTGTCATAGGATGCCACCCTTGCCACAAGTCAATGTGTGAAATGTGTACCCTGCTAGATCTGCCCCAGCCAACCGTAAGTGCTGTCATTGAGAAATAATAGCATCTAGAAGCAAGAGCAGCACCTCTGACACGAAACGGTAGACCAAACTCACACCGTATGCTGCGGAGTGCTGAAGTGTGTAGCTCATAATAATTGCCTATCCTTTGTTGCGTAACTCACTGCAGAGCTCCAGAGTGCTTCTGGATGCAATGATGGACGAATCCTAGTTTGGCGAATGCCAGAAGACTAACGACCAGAACGCATAGTGTCAACAGTGAAGTTTGGTGGAGGAGGGATAATGGGCTAGGGCTGTTTTCAGGGTTTGTTACTTTGCTGTATTTGGTTCATTTTGGTTCATTTAATATGCTGCCTAAAAAGAAGTCGGTGGTAGTGGAGATTTTTGGATTGAGCGACGAAGACGACAGCTCTGGCTTATTTATTTTTTATTATCTATCTTATTTATATAGAGTTCAAGTTCATATTTTTGTACATCGATCTTTATTGTGTGTGGTCTAAATAAACCAGTATTATGATAGTATTTGTTATTATAAGCAGCTGATAGTGAACACAGAATGTACTAAAAACAGCTGGAATATTAACCATATAAGGCTTGGCTGCTGTGACAGTCTGTCAAACTGCTAAACCTGCATGTGTCCTACAGGTGAGAATATCGAGAAAAAGTCCACCTGATGCTCCTCATATACTGCGTCACCAGTAATAAGCCATGTAATGAACAATCACAAACAAACCATTTTCAGCTCATAGACACTTTATTCTAAAACTTTCTAATAGACATCTAAGCTGTGAATTGATGTTTTGAATTGGGACACTAAAAACTAAAACTTACTAATTTATTAAAATTTTATTAATAAAAATATCAAACTTCTGTGGCCATTTACAAGTCAGGTGATTACACATAGGATGTGGCTGCCTGATATAATTAGTAGAGTTACAACAACTCAAAGAGGAACTGACAAAAACAGGGAAACAAAACGCGTAATAGGCTGGGGTCCTAAGGGTTAACAAGCATTTCTCTGAGCAGATCAGTCCAGCATTCCAGACTGCGATGCTGATCTTGATCTCCATAATCCATCATCCTAACCCCTTTTCCGTGTTTACGGAGTTAAACACTAATCCATGATGAAATCACAGGCCTGTAGAGCCAGTCAGCATTTCTCAGCTCCTGTTTAACAGCCTGTCAAAGCTAATTAGTGAATAACACAATCTCACACATGCCCTGCAAGTGCTTTTGAATTCAGCAGGGAAAGAACAAAAGAATTTGAAAACTTGATTCTGCTCTGCTTTTCACTGATGTAATTCTGTGAGGTTGCACATTTTAAGAGGAATGTCAAATGCAGTGAAGAAAGGAAGATCAATTAAATGGTGAGGACTGTCCACACACACTATACTGCCAAAAGTATTCGCTCGTCTGGCTTCACACGCATATGAACTTGAGCGACATCCCATTCTTAATCCATAGGGTTTACTATGATGTCGGCCCACCCTTTGCAGCTATAACAGCTTCAGCTCTTCTGGGAAGGCTTTCCACAAGGGTTAGGAGTGTTTATGGGAATTTCTGACCGTTCTTCCAGAAGCACATTTGTGAGGTCAGACACTGATGTTGGATGAGAAGGCCTGGCTCACAGTCTCCGCTCTAATTCATCCCAAAGGTGTTCTATGGGGTTGAGGTCAGGACTCTGTGCAGGCCAGTCAAGTTCTTCCACACCAAACTGGCTCATCCACGTCTTTATGGACCTGCTTTGTGAACTGGTGCTCAGTCATGTTGGAGCAGGAAGGGGCCGTCCCCAAACTGTTCCCACAAAGTTGGGAGCATGAAATTGTCCAGAATCTCTTGGTGCTGAAGCTTTAAGAGTTCCTTTCACTGGAACTAAGGGGCCGTGGAAACCCATTCCATGAAGCTCTCTACGCTGTTCTTGAGCTGATCTGAAGGCCACATGAAGTTTGGAGGTCTGTAGTGATGGACTCTGCAGAAAGTTGGTGACCTCTGCGCACTATGCCCCTCAGCATCCGCTGACCGCTCTGTCATTTTACGTGGCCGACCACTTCGTGGCTGAGTTGCTGTCGTTCCCAATCGCTTCCACTTTGTTATAATCCCACTGACAGTGGACTGTGGAATATTTAGTAGTGAGGAAATTTCCCAACTGGACTTGCTGCACAGGTGGCGTCCGATCACGGTACCACGCTGGAATTCACTGAGCTCCTGAGAGCGACCCATTCTTTCACTAATGTCTGTAGAAGCAGTCTGCAGGCCGAGGGGCTCGGCTTTATACACCTGTGGCCACGGAAGTGATTGGAACACCCACCAACATCTACCAAGTAATTGGAACATCTGCCAACCATATGATTTTAGTACAGCTCCAAAGTTCAGTCTTAGAAGTTGGTTGTATTTTGTGCTTCTCATAGTGGAAGGATGGACTCAAACACCAGTGGATGCTTTTAGATCTGAAACAGGAGCTTGGTTTTCTCCCAATGATGAAAGCCTAAAATTTTGACAGTTTTGTTGGTCCACCAGGTCTTGTGTGGTTGTTAGGAGTTTCATTTCCTGCCTGTATATCTTTTAATAATGCAAGTGGATTCCTTTATATTTAATAACGCGAGTGGATCTCCTCAGAAATATCTCTTGATAAATGAATAACTGGCAGTTAATGGCTGTCAAATATGCAGATACATGTACAATTACTGGTAAATGAGCACAAAGTATATTTTTGTTAGAAATGCAGGATTTTTCTTTCTTTGCATCATGAATTATTGACCACAGTGTAAAATCTAGTGATGCATCTCCCCCTGCTGGTCAGACTGAGTAGTTTAATGGTGATGTGAGTCCAGTTACTGCTTTACTAACTGCTTTCCTTTGTTAAATGTATGGAGTGAGAGAAGAAATAATTTCCTGTCTTTTAGGAAAAAAAGCTACTTAACATCAATTTCTCTTTGAAGAATTAAAGAAACATGTCAGTGTCGTATTAATTATATGACTGATTTCTGAAGTTGTCCTCTTGAAAAGATCAACACGAGCTTTTCACAGTACGTTGTTCCAGAAACTCATTAGTAAAGCTGTTGCTTTGAAGCTGATACTGATCGACTGATCAAAGATTTTTGATGTGAGCCATTAGAGACTTGGCAGAAACTGAGTTCATGTTGAAATATATAAGAAAATGAACAAAAGGGCAAATTGTGAATCGTGATTTACCGCTAATCTCAACATAATCTGGCCAGTACCTCATTTATTTCTATATATGCTTGGTTGGTGCAATCCAGAAAACTCTTGGACAGACGTAAGACAAAGAGATGAAGGTTTGCACATGTCTACAAATTTACTAAATACCTCAGCCTCTCTCATCACAGTTACGGGCAAATTAAATATTTGTGCTTTGTGTTAACAGTGATATTAATTCTCAGACTAACATCACAATTCAAATTGAGTTCCAGCGTTTCCACTGAATGACGGGCAGCTGCTCTGAGCATATAGTTAAAGTGAAGTAAAAGGTTTTTGTTGTCAAATTTGGTCATTATTTGAAACTATATATTTGGCTACTTTGAAGGGTCAGTGCTGCTAGTTTAAGTCTAATACAATCAAGTAAAATGAACCCATAGTCGGCTGTTGGTTTAAGATGAAAACATAAATTTAACAATATTGAAATATTAAAAAATAAAGCCCCCCACCTCTGAAATCCCACCATGATTATACCCTCATACACACATCAGACAATAAATTAATTCACTTCAGCTAATTAAACTGATCGCTATTTGCATTACCTACATTGGATCGGATTCAGCATCAACACACAGGCAAGGCTGAAGTACTTGCAGGGCATCTGGGTGCCTGGATATCCACCCTGTGTCTTCGGGTAAAGGCAGGGGGGCCCAGCTATGGGCTTAACCATGTCTTTGTGCAAGCTGGCTTGTATGTAAATGGCTGTTTTGGGTGGAAATGAAATAAATGATCTGAGTCTTTGACTTTTGCACAGCTCTGTCTATCTATTCTTCAATTGGGCTCATTTTCATGTTGACATTCATTTATATTATTCATGAAGAACATGAGAACACAGGCAGCTGAGTTCTGTTCATCTTTCATACAGTGTTGAGAGCAGCTTTCATGTATTAAACTTCCAGTCAAAAGAGCCATTAAGTACAAATTATTCCTTGTTTTTTTTAGAAGAGACTTCAGAGGAAATTAGATAGAAGATAATCCACTTGTGTAAGGAAGAGGAAAGACAGAAAACGAGTGAAAATGGGAATTCTAATCGCCATGCAAGACCTGGCACCAACACGGTCACCAGAACCTAAAGCTTCCAGAAGATCAAGCTGCTTCAGATCTGAAAACATCCACAGGTGTTTCTGTCCATCCTTCCACTGTGAGAAGACCACTCAGCGTTGTGGGTCTGCAAGGACGTGTAGCTGATCAAGAAGAACCTCGCTGAGAAAAGGAGACGGACACATGAAACAAAGAAGCTGAACGATGGACTGACCGCCCCAGAGTCCAGACCTCAGCACCACTGAATGGGTTTGATTACTTCAGAAAATCATCAACCAGCTTCTCAGACTGAACTTTGGAGGCGTGGAAAACATCCTTTTTCCTTTGAAAAAGTGAAAGTCTCCTGAAAAGAAAGTAAGTTATAATCACAGCAAAGAGAGCACAAGCTATATTTAGTTGTTGAGGCGTCTTCGTGTTCTTTTACATATGCTCTATTTATTTATTTATTTTCCCCCTTACAATAAAATAACTAAATAAATTGTGCCCATGGGTAGGGGGGAAGGGTAACCTTCAGGGGTCTGGCCACTAGAGGGGTCCCAAGAGCCGTTTTGTATCTGAGTACCTGAGTAACTGAGTATCTGAGTAAATGTAATTATTTACTGTACTTTAGTATTTTTGGTGTATCTGTACTGAAGTTTCTCCGTTCTGGGCGTCTTTTTCCTTTCACTCCACTACATTTCAGAGTCTAATATCCGACTTTTTCCTCCTACATTTTGAGAAATCTGTCGTTCCTTTTGGTTTCTGTGTGTATAAAAACGTAACATGTCAAAACGAAAGAAGCGCAAAGCCAGAGCACCAATCAGGGCCCAGCGGTCACTTTGTTTAGAGCTGGTTTTGACCTGTTGGTCATACCGACCCAGTGCAGCACGCGGTTCAACGTCAGCGCAGCAGCGTAAAACTTTGGGAGAGTCTGTTCAACATAAATGATGAACTAACCTAACTTTGTGTAAATAGAGCTCAATATAGAAATATGTCCACATATGCAGTCGAGACTGACGCGGCTTTTTTCTGAATTTCTACAAACTCCATTTCATTTTATAGTAAATGAGCTTGGGCTGGTTTACTCTGACGTAGCAATGAGCTGCACGTTAAGGAGCTCTAATTAGGAGGAAGGAACTGAACATTAAAACATATTAAACGCCACGTTCACGGCCAGTTTATTCATTTCTTACTGTATTTATTTAACTGCTGTATTAAAGCAGAAGAAGGGGGCAGTTGTGGGCTGGAGGTCAGGGAACTGGCCCTGTGACCGGAAGGTCGCCGGTTCAATCCCCTTGAACAAGACACCTAACCCCCAATTGCTCCCCAGGTGCTGTGGATAGGGCTGCCCACCACTCCAGGCAAGTCTGCTCACTTCCCCCTAGTGTGTGTGTCTATTCACTAGAGTGTATGTGGTGTTTCACTTCATGATGGGTTAAATGTGGAGCTGGGATTAAAAAAGTATGACTTATCTTATCTTAGAAGACTCAAGGAGTGAGTTATCACCAATGGTGGCCGTAGATCATCACAGCCGTGATGTTATTGGTGATAACTCACTCCTTGAGTCTTCTAAGATGTTCGTGACAACACACCCCTTTGATGTTCTATTGCTTAATTAGTGGATTAGAAAAATGTGCACTAGAAATCTCCAACTGTGTACTTACAAAATGCAAACAGTACAGATTCCAGTTCCAGTTCCAGCTACAAGTCACTGAAAATCTCATTACGTCTGCCATTCATTTAGTCCACAACGCGGGACCATGCAGACTTTTTGTGATCTTCTAGAAAAGCATTGTTTTTTTCCTCATTTGTACCAGCGGCATGTGGTTCCTTGTATTTGTTGAAACCTTTTAGAAACTAATTGGATCTTTCACCTTTGAGAGACAGTGCCAGCATTACTCTCCCATGCTCATATAAAATGTCTTTCCATTCATTATTGTTGCCAAAGTACCTGCAGAGGAGTTCAAGGATCAGATGTTGTGGTCAGAGAGAATGAAATGTGATTAAAAGAGACCTTGTGACCTGCAAACTACCAGATAAGACATTTTAATTCAAGTAATCGCAGCAACTCTGCACGACCTCCGTCAACACATACAACATCTGTACAGACATTCATCAGAATCAGAATCAGAATCCTTTATTGATCCCAGAGGGAAATTACAGTCGTGGTGGAGGCCCAAGATTTCAAAATGAAAACATCAAGACGACATCCACCAAAACAACAGAGGCAAGAAGATATTTGACCCTCCATTCCTCACAGTACTGGGCCAAAGCCCCACCACTATTCATTCTTACTTTAAATAATTACTTTTTGAGTTTATTCTGCTTATTTGGAAATAAATGCACAGACTGCAGACCTGTTGGCCCAATCAGACAGAAAGCCAAACTAATTCCCTAGTTCAGTTTGGAGGTGACATTTCCCAGCTCACTCATCTGATGGAAAAGTATATGTAAAAGCATTGGCTGTGAGAAATCATCACGGCAATGCATTCAAAATGGGCTGCTTTTAAATTGCCTTGATGTATAAAGGATGAGAACATTAGAATATTTATATGTATGTATATATATATATATATATATATATATATATATATATATATATATAACATTACATTATATTATATATATATATATATATATATATATACAATATCATTATATTGATATATATATATATATATATATATATATATATACAACCTACAAATAGAAACAAAATATGTTTCCAGCACTTACCACAAAAATCTAGACACATTACTTATTGATGTTGCAGGGCATAAAGTACAGAATTCAGAAGCATAAACAAATATAGGGCTAAAAAACCAAAACATTTAGGGAAAAATTCCAACCCAACCCCAATTCCAAAAAAATGGGATGTAAATAAAAGCAGAATTCAATGATTTTTAAATCTCATAGACCCGTATTTTATTGACAGTAGAACATATCAGATGATGAAAGTGAGACATTTTACCATTTAATGAAAAACATAAACTCATTTAGAGCGTGACGGCAGTTGGGACAGGGTCGTGTCCACCGTCGTGTAGCATCTCCTCTTCTTTATCAACAGTCTGTAAACGTCTGGGAAGTGAGGAGACCAATTACTGGAGTTTTGGGGGAGGAATGTTGTCCCACATTGTTCTTGTCTGATGTAGGATTCTAGCTGCTCATCAGTCCTGAGACTTCTTTGCTGGATTTTTTCATGATGCACCAAATGTTTCTACTGGTGAACGGTCTGGACTGCAGGCAGGTCAGTTCAGCATCCAGACTCTTCTTCTGTGAAGCCGTGCTGTTGTGATGGATGCAGTGTGTGGTTTAGCATCATCTTTCCAAGGCCTTCCCTGAAAGAGACGCTGTCTGGATGGCAGCATATGTAGTTCTGAAACCCCCATATACTGGTCAGCATTGATAGAGCCTTTCCAGATGTGTAAGCTGCCCACGCCATAGGCACTAATGCAACCCCAGACCATCAGTCATGCTGGCTTTTGAACTGTGCGCCGACAACAAGCTGGATGGTCCCTCTGCTCTTGAGTCTGCAGGATATGGCATTTCAAATTTTGATTCATCTGACCACAGAACAGTTTTCCTTTTTTCCGTAGTCTAGTTTAAATGAGCTCTGGCCCAGAGAAGGTGGCAGCGTTTCTGGATCACGTTGACATACGGCTTCTTCTTTGCATGATACAGCTTTAACCTGTGGTTGTGGATTACACAGTGAACTGTGGACAATGAATTCTGGTGTTTCTGTGTTTCTGAGCTCATGCAGTGATTCCAGTTCAGAGTCAGGCCTGTTTTTAATTCAGTGCCGTCTGAGGGCCCGAAGATCACGAGCATCCAATACTGACCGTCAGCCTGGTCCACTGCGTACCGGGATTTCTCCCAATTCTCTGAATCTTCTGATGATATTATGTACTGTAGATGGTGGGATGTCCAAAGTCTTCACAATTTTACGATGAAGAACATTTTTCTGCAAATTTTAGGTGCAGTTTTTCGCAGATTGGTGAACTTCTACCCGTCTTCTGAGAGACTCTGCCTCTCTAAAATGCTCTTTTTATACCCAGTCATGTGAGTTAGTTGCAAATCACTCCTCCGGCTGTTTTTTATTAGTTCCACTTACTTTTCCAGCTTTTTGTTGCCCCGTCCCAATTTTTTAAAAAATGTGTTGCTGTAATTAAGTTCTGAATGAGTTCATGTGTTTCGTTATGACAAATATCATGTCGTTTTATCAAATTATAAAATGTCAACATCTGACATGTATTCAATGTTCTACTGTGAATAACATATGGGTCTGTGAGATTTGCAAAAAAAAAAAGCATTGCATTCTGTTTTATTTATTTTTATTTAATTATTTATTTCAATAAATCGCTTCAAGATGTCTACAGTAAGAAGTAATTCGCTTTTTGTGGCATTGCGGTTCAATCCCAGCCCATTAAATCACCTTTGATTTCCCAAAGTTATGAGGGTCACTCTGTTGCACTTTCAAAATTCTAGGTTTAGTTACAACCCTGGACGAATGCAGAGGGAAAGCCATCTATTGACCTTGAATTTTGAGTAAATATTGCATTTAACGTGATGTTTAGCCAGGTATTTTGGAAATACTGAACACACACACACACACACACACACACACACACACACACACATTTTCTAAGCCGCTTCTCCCTCAGGGTTGAGGGGGTGCTGGAGCCTATCCCAGTGGACATTGGGCGGAAGGCAGGATAACATGTCCAAATGGCATGTCTTTAGACTGTGGGAGCAACCCGGAGTACTGAATGACCATCTCTCAGTAAATAATAACCATCAAGTATCGAGCCAGAGTAGATACAGTACTTTTTACTTAAACATGTATGAAAAGGAAATGCGTGAGAAGCAGTTTGACTGGGCCTGATGTGGCTGATAAAATTAATAATAGTACAGTCTATAATTTACTCAGGTGCTCAAGTCTGTCAGTGTTTATGTTAAAGTTAATATTAGATTTTGTTGAAGATTCTATAGAAAATGTTCTATTCAATAAATGCTGTTCATACCTCAGTCTGTTCTATGTATTCTTAGACCAACAGATGGAGCAAACTGTTGTAAAGTAGGGAGGACTGTACTGGGAACACTGGGGTGGCAGGTGTGATTGTGTAGCAATTGCAAATGGTTTACATGGCTTATGGGTCAGGTAAGTGGACCCCTTTACAGAACCAGGTCTTGAAACCAGTATTGGTTATTTTGGCTGTGTTTGGGGTTGTTATCTGGTTGAAACGTCCAGCTTCTCCACTTTCTTGGCAAGAAGTCGCGTTGGGCAGTTTTTCAAAGAGAGATATGCACGCTGGTGACATCACTCTCTGCTACCATGACATGCTCTGCTATGTGAAGCTGTATGAGATGGTGTGTGGTGGCCTTCATACCCACAACTAGGTAATCAGAAGCTCTGACGCTGAAAGAGGTTGAGCATAAAAAAACAACAACAACAAAAAAAACAATATTTACATAATATGTAACACTTTTAATTCAAGTCTCCATCATATATGCTCCACTTCTTAAGCCTCCTAATACGCCTTTAAACTTTTCTGTGTCAGCTCCAGAGCGCATTACCCATTAAAGACATGGATCACTGAACAGCAGTTTTAATGTAGTCCCTCTTGCTCCTGGGTGTTAATCCTTGACTCTACGGGAGTAAACAGTGACAAGACCTGCCCATGTTTTAAATCCACTGTTGAATAAACAGAGCGCTGCCCTGATCTGACCCTGCTCTCTCTAATCATGAGCTCAAGGAAGCTTTCATAAGCAGTCTTCAAGTAATAGTTTCTGTCCAAAGAGCTTTGAGGCCAATGTCTCTACTAATCAATGCTTATAGCCTAGCAGTTAGCATCATAAAAAACTGTATCAGTGGTGAACCGTACCTCTGAAGAGTTAGGCCTTCAGCAAGAAGCAGAAATCGCCTAGGCTGTAAGAAGACCGCTAACACCTTGAAACTGAGCAATAGCACGGTGGCCAAGGTCATACAGCGATTTTCCAGGACAGGTTCCAGTCGGAACAGGCCTCGCCAGGGCCGACCAAAGTTGAGTCCACGTGTTCAGCGTCACATCCAGAGGTTGGCTTAAAAAAATAGATGCATGAGTGCTGCCAGTATTGCTGCAGAGGTTGAAGAAGTGGGAGGTCAGCCTGTCAGCGCTCAGACCGTACGCTGCACAGTGCATCAGCTCGGTCTGCATGGCCGTCGTACCAGAAGGAAGCTTCTTCTGAAGCTGATGCACAAGAAAGCCCAACAGTTTGCTGTAGACAAGCAGTCCAAGACCATGGATTACCGGAACGACGTCCTGTGGTCTGACGAAACAAGATGAACTTGTTTGGCTCAGATTTTGTCCAGCGCATGTGCTGGTGCCCTGGTGAGGAGTACCAAGACAACTGTTCTTACCTACAGTCATTAACATTTATGGCATTTGGCTGACGCTCTTATCCAGAGCAACTTACAATTTGATCATTTTACACAAGTAGGTGAAGGTGGCGTTAGGAGTCTTGCCCAAGGACTCTTATTTGTACAGTGTAGGGCGCTTGTCCAGGTGGGGATTGAATCCCAGTCTACAGTATAGAAGGCAGACGTGTTAACCACTACACTCAAGCATGGTGGTGGTAGCATCATGGTTTGGAATTGCATGAGCACTGCCAGTGGTAAACCATACCTCTGGAGTTTTATGCGGCTGCTCTGGTCACCTTTAGTATTTGGACAGCCAGTAAGATGGTTTTACAAAGTCTGTTTCTGCCTCACGGAGGAGAGGAGGAGGCCAGCCTTCTGGACCAGCTTGATCACCATAGAGCTTCTTGCTGTACAACACAGTCCTCACCTCAGATGCTGCCGCTACCGCTGCATATTCATAAACTAATCAAATTAACCGCTGCCTACCGGTTTTCCCACTTTGTTCTATAATACTTTATACTAACAATGTTTGCTGTCCAGAGTCGAACAGAGGAGGATAGGTTCCCCTTTTGAGTCTTGGTTGCTCTCAAGGTTTCTTCCTCTTGCCCTTAGGGAGATTTTCCCTGCCACTTTGGCCACTGGCGACGCTCATGGGGGCTCGGACCTGGATTTTCTCTTTTCTTTTTCTTTCTGTGATACTGATTGGAAAGCTGCTTTGTGACAACGCTTGTTGTAAAAAGCGCTATATAAATAAACTTTCCTTGCTTGCTTGCTTAAGAGTTAGGCTTTCAGTTGGGGCCATAAATGTCCTGGGAGACCACATGACTGGGTCTACCTACATATCACAGAGAAGGAAAAACAATCCTGATTAAGTCATTTTCCCAAAGCCAAATCTAAACCAAAGCTTAAAGCTTAAAGACAAGAGAATCACTACAATTCTTGAGAAGTAAATCCAATAAGGGTGAGGATTATATTAAACACGAAGATGCTCGATGATTGCAGACATATATTTCTGTATTTCACAGAAATCATCACAGAAAACAGAAATAAGGTCTTCTCGGAAGGCCCGGGAGGCTCTGTGGGTTCCCTACTGGCCCCAATCACCACAGACTTGTCTCAAACAGCCTTGCTTATGTGTTTTTTATGTGGTATATGATATGATGATGGCCATGCAAAAAAGAACAAGCAGTTCTCCAAAGCATCCACAAGGGGGCAGGAGAGATAAATTAATGATTTTGCCCCTACAAGCTGTAAGACATGAGACCCAACATACCTTTACTGGTAAGTTTGATTGAGACATGGGTTGAGACAAGTGCAGGAAATTAGAGGTGCTTTTCTATTAATTTGAGAACTACAGTTCAAAATAAATCTAGAACTGGGGACATTAACTCACAGATAGTCTATATAGTTTATAAACATTCTCAAAAGCATGCAAATGCCAGACTACAGGTGGCCCTTTGTGATCATTACATTACAATTTTGTACCAAAATGTAATCACTGACCAAACATTTGGAAATCCATCTAACTGCAAAGCTCTGCTGAATGTCAATCCATCTGTATTGTTAGAACATTTGTCTTCCGCTCCCCGACCGCTTGCCTAAAAGAGAAAGACAGTATCTCCCTTGAGGTTTATGTCTCAAAGGTATCCCTTCAATTAGGAGTAACTGTGATAACATTTTGTCCCCGCTTGCTAAGTCTGCTTGTGTAGTTGCTGAAAAGCTGAGTGTCAAAACAGTTACTGACTGCACGATCTGAGTGGGTGAGTCACAGTGACTTTATTCAGCTGCATCATTCCTCTGAGCATTAACTCGCTTTACTCTGTAGCTGTTTCTTCTACTTTCCTTCATACAAAAACAGAAAATACAGTATATACATACAAAACCTTGTATCTCCAAAATGGTAAGTTTTATAGGAGAAGTAACTTGGGCCTAAATACATATATACACATTCGCTCGTCTGCCTTCACACACACATGATCTTGAGTGACATGCTATGTGAAGCGACCTTGGGTTTGTGAAAGGCGCTGCATAAAAGTAATTTATTATTATTATTGTTGTTATTATTATTAGTAGTAGTAGTAGTAGTATTATGCCATTCTTAATCCATAGGGTTGAATATAATGTCGGTCCACCCTGTGCAGTTGTAACAGCTTCATCTCTTCTGGGAAGGCTTTCCACAAGGGTTAGGAGTGTTTATGGGAATTTTTGACCGTTCTTCCAGAAGCACATTTGTGAGGTCAGACACTGGTGTTGGACGAGAAGGCCTGGCTCACAGTCTCCGCTCTAATTCATCCCAAAGGGGTTCTATGGGGTTGAGGTCAGGACTCTGTGCAGGCCAGTCAAGTTCTTCCACACCAAACTGGCTCATCCACGTCTTTATGGACCTGCTTTGTGCACTGGTGTGCAGTCATGTTGGAGCAGGAAGGGGCCGTCCCCAAACTGTTCCCACAAAGTTGGGAGCGTGAAATTGTCCAGAATCTCTTGGTGCTGAAGCTTTGAGAGTTCCTTTCACTGGAACTAAGGGGCCGAGCCCAACTCCTGAAAAACAGCCCCACACCATGATCCCCCCTCCACCAAACTTTACACTCGGCACAATGCAGTCAGACAAGTATCGTCTCCTGGCAACCGCCAAACCCATACTCATCCATCAGATTTCCAGATGGAGAAGCGTGATTGGTCACTCCAGAGAACTCGTCTCCACTGCTCTAGAGTCCAGTGGCGGCGCTTTACACCACTGCATTCCACGCTTTGCATTGCGCTTGGTGATGTAAGGCTTGGATGCAGCTGCTCGGCCATGGAAACCCATTCCATGAAGCTCTCTACGCTGTTCTTGAGCTGATCTGAAGGCCACATGAAGTTTGGAGGTCTGTAGTGATTGACTCTGCAGAAAGTCGGTGACCTCTGCGCACTATGCCCCTCAGCATCCGCTGACCGCTCTGTCATTTTACGTGGCCGACCACTTCGTGGCTGAGTTGCTGTCGTTCCCAATCGATTCCGCTTTGTTATAATCCCACTGACAGCTGATGCTTTGTTACCCCCTTTTACGCTGTTCTTCAGTGGTCAGGACCCCCATGGACCCTCACAGAACAGGTAATATTTGGGTGGTGGATCATTCTCAGCACTGCAGTAACACTGACGTGGTGGTGGTGTGTTAGTGTGTGTTGTGCTGGTCTGAGTGGATCAGACACAGCAGTGCTGCTGGAGTTTTTAAACACCTCAGTGTCGCTGCTGGACTGAGAATAGTCCACCAACCAGAAATATCCAGCCGGCAGTGTCCTGTGGGCAGCGTCCTGTGACCACTGATGAAGGACTAGAGGATGACCAGCACAAATGCTGTGCAGCAGCAGATGAGCTGTCGCCTCTGACTCTACATCTACAAGGTGGACCGACAAGGTAGGAGTGTATAATAGAGTGGACAGTGAGTGGACACAGTGTTTAAAAACTCCAGCGGCACTGCTGTGTCTGATCCACTCGCACCAGCACAACACACACTAACACACCACCACGTCAGTGTCACTGCAGTGCTGAGAATGATCCACCACCCAAACAGTACCTGCTCTGTGAGGGTCCATGGGGGTCCTGACCACTGAAGAACAGGGTAACAGAGTATCAGAGAAACAGATGGACTACAGTCTGTAACTGTAGAACTACAGAGTGCAGCTATACGGTCAGTGGAGCTGATAAAGTGGACAGTGAGTGAAGAAACAAGGAGGTGGACTTAATGAAGTGGCCGGTCGGTGTATATGGCTGGAATATATGTCCCATATTGTCAACTCAATTCATCAATTTCAGAAATACATCCATATGACAAATGGATATGTATAAAGGAAATCCATAAACTGACATACATGATAAATGGACAAAATAACTAATTACTGAAGTTGTACTATATGTCCAGGTGCTGAAATTGCCTGGACACCATAACTGTCCAACTCTTATGATCATTCAGACACTACCTACCACTGTTTTCCAGTCAGACCACGAGTCAAGTTATTTACATTTACTATGAAGAGCCCTCGTTCTGCCTGATGTGCTGAAACTCCTGTGTTCAGTTCTCCGTGTGTTTTGAATTAACATCATCCACAAGGTTAATTTTGTGAAAATGAACTAATTTACACATATTACTAGTGCCAAGCCTCTTAAGGCTGGGAAAAAGACATATCGTCTGCCGAGGCATTGGCCTCTCCCTTGTTAAAATTCCTTGCCGTGGTACTTAATGGAAATCCAATTTTCAGAAAGGGCATTTTAAGATGTATTAACACACTCAATTCCCCAGAAGAGCGATTAAGCGGTGCTGTTTCAGTGTAGGTATTCAGCACCTCTCTGTTTCTCCCTCTCTCTTTGGCTCTCTCTCTTTCTGAATTTCTGGCTCGGAAGGAGCTCTGAGGACCCCTGCAGCGCAAACTTCCTAGCACTGAAGTCCGTTCTCTAGCCTTCCCGTTGAGCTGCTGCTTTGTGATTAGACTCCTGTTCTCTCTCTTTTCTTTTTAGAATGTGAAACTTTGGCTCATGATGTTCCAGCACTTTTTGCCTTAAAAATAAGGCAGTGTTTTCCTTTACAGTGCCTTAAAGGAACAATTCAGAGGAAAACCAAACTTATATGGTTTTCTAATTACTCCAACTGCAGTTGATCGGCCAAGACATGTTCGGTGTCCAAGTTCTGCTTCTTTAGGGTAGAACTGGAACTAATGGAGCGAACACTGGAAGTAAATAGTCACCAATTTTCCACCAATGGCAGAATTTTATGTATTTGCTTCAGCTTATTTTGAAGAGCTACTTAACCCGGTTTTATTTTAAATATTTGGTGAAATGTCATGACCTTGTTTATGCACTTCAGCTGACATTACTGTAGATTATCACCTGCTTTCTATTACTATTCTGCCTTTAAACTGTCAAAAACGGGTCACCAGTTCAGCTCATTTTATATAGACTAAATAAATACTTGGACTGAACCGAACCGTTGGTCCAATCAAACTGGTTTTTGAAGCAGTGTTTTAATTACACGGACATGGGTTACAGTAAATTTGAACCACAGTGCTGACACCGAGCTGCTGATCAAAACCAGGTTTTGCCTTTTGCTCATCATCTTACTGAGGAACATAACATTCCCATCCCTGTATCCCAAGATGACACTTCTCACATTCTCTGTGACGTTCACACATCTGGACAGACCCAAAAAAACCCAGATTTGAATCCTGTTGAAAATCTGTGAGATGACTGGGAACAATGAGTAAGATGCCAGAGAAGGCTCCTCGAAATCTGGCCAAACTGCACGGTTCTTTGATGCAAGAGTGGCTGAACTTTGATGTTAACATCCAGAAACTTGTCCGGTCCAGGCCACATGGAATCACAGCAGGTATTTGTGCTGGAGGATATATTATACACTATTAGGTGACTTATTTTTGTCTGATGTGTTTGCAAAAAACAGTGTTACCAAAACGCCGCACAGCTTTGGAGCAATGCCATGAAAGAAATCGGTTTTATTTCCGTAAAGCACCTTCTCAGTGGATGCTTCCTTAAGAACTGCTTTTGTTAATGAGACACACAAGTGTGAAGAATCTCCTGTGAAGTTTAAAGAACCTCCAGATGATAGTTTTTTTTTTTCCTATCCAAGAACCTTTTAGTAACCTTTATTTTTAAGAGTGTTTCCTGGTTCCCTCCAGGCTTTAAAAGCTGAAGCTCAGGCTGCCTGAGAGGTACAGCCACTGCCTGACAGAGCAGAACCAAAGACCCTCGGCTCCGTCTCGGAAGCGTTTCAGGCCTGTTCGTCTAGCACGCTGCTAATGGAACAGACTGGAAGGGCCATGTGGGGATGATTAAACATGACTGGCCAGCAAATGATGCTGTATGTCAGATCTCTGGTTTCTTCAGAGCTTTTCTGCAGAACTACGACTTTTCCATTTCAGAAATGTTATGGTTATTATTTTACTAATCCCTTTCACGCCTCACTGCGGCATGACCCATCCGAGTGCTGGAACTCATGCGGTAATTCGAACCGTATGCAGAGTGGACAGAGTCGAAAAAGTGGAAGAATTTCTTCTTTCTGCTTGGAGACTCTCCACTTCACAGCCTCCGGCCTTTCGCACTCTCTTTAATGAGCCTCGAGTCTCTTACCCTATGTGAGTCACTGTTTTTCTCCCACTTTTCTCACTCTGGCCCGTCAGCCCGTTTCCCCACGTCCTTCATAGCCAGGGGTCAGGAGCCGCAAGGCTGGAAGGTGTGGTGAGGGGCCATAAACTTGAAAGAGCTCTCTTCCTGTCAGACAGACGAAGTGCTAATAGGGTGACAAGGCAGAAAGTGATAGTCTGACCAAAATAAATGACGCTTCCACTAAAACAGTTGGGCGTCTGATCTTCTTTAGTTTTGCATTTGAGCTATGAATCTGTGCCGAAATCATCACATCTTAAGTAGACTTGCTAGACATGTGATTTCTGACACTGTGTTGTCAATAAAAGGGCCATTCTACAGAAATTGACCCTTTCCTCTCTCTCCATAGGAGTCACTGGTGGGACGGAGCCTCATCGGTGTTCCTCATAATAAAGGAAACACCAGAGACGTTTTTAATGATCAATGCATTTTACTGAACATCAAACCACACGCTGTCCATCAGGGAACGTCCACTAAAATATAGAATTTAATCCATTTGCGTTTCTATTTTTTCACAGTGACCTCAGAATAAAGTCGGTCACACCAGTGACGTCAGCTAGAAGCTTCATATGAGATCATGAGCTGAATGAGAAGATCTCTGAGAACTGAGAGACACAGTGGACTCACCATGAGCTTTTCTCCATAGATCCTCAGACAACAGGTCAAAGGAGGTCGAGTGACGTCATCGGCGTGACTTATTTCAAAATAAGAGACGCAGTAACACCAGAGACACGACGCCTGGGGAACTTTCATTACATATCTTATAATGTTTATTTGGCTTTTGTTTCCTTTGTCATTTAATTTATATATTCATAGTCATGTATAGACTATTATAGTCAAAATATGGCCTCAGCCTTTTCACACAACTGTGAGGACGAGCTCTTCTGTGGTGATTGGAATTCTATATGATTGATTTATAAACTAGTATTGCTAAATTGAGGCTCAAGGCTTATTGTTAAAATAACTTATTGTTTTGCTTTAAAATATAAAGAAATTGTAACCCTAGCATGTTTTTCAAATGAAATATATCTGTAAACACTAGAGACACAAATTTTTCATAGAATGACTTAGAAACACAAGACATGTCTTGATAGATGACATATCTACCAAATAGGTAACCTGGGTGACTGCCCAGAGGCACCCAATGTCCAGAGGCACCAAAAGGTTGCTTAGAAAAGACCAGTTGTTAATTATTTTCATCTTTTAATACTTTTTTAAAACATTTGGTTTATGTAAAATCTTTCCAGACCACAACAGTCGGCCATAATGAAAAAAAAAGCATCTTCACTGTGTAAATTTGGTGGACAGTGGTGACCGGTGATGGAATCATTTTGGCACCTTATACTGACCTTCTCGCCATCTCATTGTTCTCACTGACAAAGTCTTAGCTAAGAAGTTAAATCTGGTTCAGTTCATGTATATTTTGTGAAAAACTGATAGAGCGAGTCTTCAGGTAAACCAAGAGCTTTCCAGCAAACGGTTTTAGGTTATTATCAGGGTCCGTCAGGATGGGGAACTATAGCTTCAATGCCCAGAGGCACCACATGGATCTTTATCTGGCCCTGGCTGTGTACATTTAGTTTGTGGATCTGAGCTAAAAGTCCTTTCACTCCTGCTGCAACTTTAAGAAATGCTTAACACCTCAGGAGAGCTTAACAAACAAGGGAGAAGGATCTTTGGTTTCGCTGTGACCTTTTAAACCAACCTCTCATCATCCGTAATGTGACTGTGACTGAAGGACTCATGAACTTCATCCCCAGCTTCATTCAAGATCTTGTTTACCCACTCCTCAAACTCTGAAGCTCTTCTGAACACAGCAAGTAATGGTGCTAGAGACTCAAGCGTAATGCTTCAAACAAATTTAGATTCCTAAAAAAGGTTCTTCAAGGGTTCGTTGGTATAGAACCAGGAGCACTCAAAGAACCATTTACATGCTAAAAGGAATCTTTGCATCATGTAATGGTTCTTCAGATTGATGGAGAATGTGCTGTATATAGTTCTATATAGCACAAAAAAGGTTCTTCTATTGTTAAAAGCTTGACATCATAACTATAGAAGAACCTTTTTGGTGATGTATAGAACCTTTTTTCAAAAAGCCATAAACAACAGGTTTTTTACCAATCTAAAGAACCAATTCACCATGCAAAGAACCTTTAAGCATATAAGTGGTTCTTGTAATGTTCATGGTTCAATATAGAACCACTGTCTTTGCTAAAGAACACTTGAAGAACCATCTTTTTTGAGAGTGTATTACTTAAGTCACTCATTGACATACCCATACAGTCAGCCCGCTGGTTTGTTGGGTCCTGTTGTGCTTGCGTTGGAAAGCAGATTCCTAAATGGGCAGATTTATTAATGTTTTGATTTTAATTTAATAAGATTTAACTTATTTCTAGGCATTTTTACTTGCTAGTGATTTTAAAGTCATCTCACTGTGTTGATTATGTTGCTTGTTTCATATCAAGCAAAAAACAAAATTATCTGCCAATATATGGAGATAACATGACTGTCTAAAATCACATAATTACATAAAATTAGGAAAGGTAAAAACATCTCAATTTAAAAAATCTTATAACAATCGAATTATTTTTCAACAATCTGTCAAACACATTGAGAAATATTAAATACATTTAA
The DNA here is from genome assembly GCF_015220715.1 of Pygocentrus nattereri. Lineage (NCBI taxonomy): Eukaryota > Metazoa > Chordata > Actinopteri > Characiformes > Serrasalmidae > Pygocentrus > Pygocentrus nattereri. The sequence continues at coordinate 1,615,951 of NC_051231.1, read as the reverse complement.
AATAACTTATAAAATAATTTTTGCAGTGTAAAAGTGTCTGTTTTGATTTTCTGAAAACATCCATTTATGCCGTCTACTCAAAATTATTGGTAACGCTGTAGAGTGCAGTTCATAAGGCTACATGAAACCCATATAAGCTTATCACAACAACTGACATAACCCTACATAAATTATTATAAATGCTTATTCCAATAGGCATCATCTATCATAAAGGCTACTTTTGGCTAACTTTGATCAAAATTGGCAGATGTAACCTTTATGGTGAATGTTGCCTATAGAATAGACATAATTCGCTACAAAATATAATGATGTAAATCATGTAAACCATAGTTTTAAGGGAAAATAGTACAAAGACAACATATCAAATGTTGAAACTGAGCAATTAAATTTTTTTTTATTATTATTTTTAAATATTTGCCCATTTTGTATTTGATGCCAACAACATGTTCTAAAAAAGTTGGTACGGGGTCTGTTTACCGCTGAGCTTCAGCTCTGTCAGTGTTTGGGAACTGAGGAGACGCTGCTGCAGCTCTGACAGTGAAATGTTTTCTGTTCTTGTTTGATTCAGGATTTCAGCTGCTCGTCAGTTTCAGGAGCTCATTTGTCATATTTTCCATTTCATAATGTGTCAGATGTTCTCAGTGGTGACCAGTCTGGACTGAAGGCAGGTCAGTTTAGCACCTGGACTCTTAATATGGAGCAGTGCTGCTGTAATACATGCAGAATGTGGTTTGACATCATCCTGCTGAAATAATCAAGGCCTTCCCTGAAAAAGACGTCGTCTGGACGGCAGCAGATGTTGATAAAACATGTTTATATCATTCAGCTTTAATGGCACCTTCACAGATGAGCACGTCACCCAGGCCATGTGCACTAATGCCCCCTAAACCATCATGAATACTGGCTTTAGAACTGAGCACTGATAACAAGCTGAGTGGTCTTCAGCCCGGAGGACACAGTGTCCATGATTTCCTAAAGAATTTTAAATGCTTATCCGTCGGACCGCCGGACACTTTTCCACTTCCCCTCAGTCCATTTTAAATGAGCTCAGGCCCAGAGAAGGTGGCAGCGTTTCTGGATCCTGTTTATATTTGGGTTCTTCTTTGTGTTTTAGAGTTTAACAGCGTTTGTGGATGCAGTGATGATCTGTGTTCACAGACAGTGGTTTTCAGAAGTGTTTCTGAGCCCATGCAGTGATTTCCACTACAGAACCATGTTTTTTTTTATACCTAATCACATTACTGATCTGTTGCCAATTAACCACCAAGTGTTTTTTTTTTTTTGTTTTTTTTTAGCATTACACAACATTACCAGCATTTTATTGACCCTGTCCCAACTTTTTTGGAACATGTTGTTGGCATCAAATTCAAAATGGGCAAATATTTTTCAAAAAACAATCGAATGTCTCAGTTTCAACATTTGATATAATGTATTTGTACTATTTTCAATGAAATATAGGGTTTAAATTATTTGCATCATTGCATTTTGTTTTTATTTGTGTCCCAACCTTTTTTGGAAATAGGGTTGTAGAATCTGTTATATTTGCATATCATTTAAATATGACATGACTGAGAGAGTTCTTAATGAGTTACCAAACAGTACTGAGATGTATGAGTCTGAGTAGGGCGAAAGAGTGCGAAGAGGAGGAAACGCGGAAGTTTGGAGAGGGTTTTTGGGGACAGGGTGGGGGAGCGGTGGCCTGCAGATGAACCCGTGAGGGACTTAGCTCAGCGGGGTCATCCCAAGTTCAGGTCTTTCCCTTGCTGACTGGCTGAGTGGTGCGGGCCGCCGGTGGAGGCCTTTAGCCCCGGCAGGGAGCCCTCCAGAGCCCTGTAACACAAGCCTATTTGCTGCAGGCCACGGTCGCAAAAATTAAGGGGGTTGGTGGGGGTGGTCCCTTCTGGAGAAGAAGGAGAAGGGAAGGCCACGGTGAGGAGTCGAGAGAGGCTGGGAAAGCAAAGCACCTCCACAGATGAGTTACAGCCACTCATTTGGGGGTGGGGGTGGGTGGTTTGGCTTACACAAGATGCTATTCTCAAAAGTCCAACATTTCCCAGACCTTTTCTTTTAGACTTGTAATGGAATGTTCTAGCCTTGCCGGAATGTCCTGATTGAAAACTGTCCTTCCTTAGTGATCAAAACAAATGGGAAACAAGCAGCTTTGGGTGAGATATGCTTCCAGCAAAGGCTACATAACTGCTTCACATACGCACTGGCTGTCAAACATTATGGGATACCTAGTGGTTTAGAACATTTTTGATTTAGTAGGTGGTTCTTTTAGGATTTTCCTAAAAGTGTATGTTCAAACCAAGAATTATTAAGAAGCCTTTATTTCATGTCCAGGATAATGGATGTAGTGAATGTTTTGAAATTGATTTTTCAACTTTAAGAAACACAAACATCCAGTGATTCACAGTTCCCTGGTCTGATATGTGTTATACAGATAATTGGCCATGTTTGGCTTCAAACAGCAGAAAAACGAGATGTTTGAGATCTAAATAACTAAATAAGATTTTTTTAAGGAGTGTCTCAGGACCATTATTATATATTATATATTATAACCATGTCATGGCAGATTTTGTTCAGTATCAGTGTAATGTTACCATAATATCTGGTCATGACATCACATTCGCCAGTTAGTGTTTGCTACATGTAGTATTGATAACTGAGAGGACATCAAACATCATAACACCTGTTAGATTGTAACACTGTTACATCATTGAACATAATAAAATATTATGTAATGGCTTAGAAAATCTGCCATGACATGACTCTGGATTTCCAGTCACTTTTTATGAGGCTACATCACCATGACAACTTTGGTTGCATGCCTAACCTGCTCCAGGGCCGGTCGTCTTCAGGATTTTTGATCATAAAAGGTTCTTAAACCAATCAGAGCTGGGCATCTGACCAATCAGTGGCAGAGGTCTGTCGGAGGTTGGGTCATATTTTTCTTTATGGTGTCAATCACATTAAAATCGTTGCTTTTCAGCTGAAAAAAGAGGTACTGGGACTGTAAAACACTGGTCCAATAAGCACTAATGGAAAGGTAGTGGTGATCGTGCTGTTATTGTTTCTGCAAATGTCTAATGTTCTCAATATTTGTGTATGATTGCTTTTTAGCCCACTTGACCCCTCCTCGTGTTTGGCTGTTTGATATTAACATCATGTTTTAATGTGCACACCTACAGGGATTAATCATAGGTTGAGTATCTAAACCTGGATTAACAATTCTGGCATAAAACAGATTAACTGCAGATCCATTTGTTGAAGTTTGACACAGACCCAGTTAGAATTAAACCAATGTCTTACGTAAATGTTTGTTACAGTATTAGTGAGAGTGCTGCATTGGAAATGAAGTCAAAGTCCTCACACGTTGGTCCCTTTTGGGCCAAAATAGTTCAAATACATGCTTTTTAAAAGTTTGAAGAAAAATAAATCCAGTCATTTCTTTAGGTGAAACCTGCTCTTCATATCAAGGAGAACACTTTGGTGCAGTGGTGGACAGTAATGACGTAAATGTAATTAGTCTCTATACTTTAGTATTTTTGGTGTATCTGTTCTGAAGTTTCTCCAGTCTGGGCGTCTTTTTCCTTTCACTCCACTACATTTCAGAGTCTAATATCGACTTTTTCCTCCTACATTTTGAGAAATCTGTCGTTCCTTTTGGTTTCTGTGTGTATAAAAACGTAACATGTCAAAACGAAAGAAGCGCAAAGCCAGAGCACCAATCAGGGCCCAGCGGTCACTTTGTTTAGAGCTGGTTTTGACCTGTTGGTCATACCGACCCAGTGCAGCACGCGGTTCAACGTCAGCGCAGCAGCGTAAAACTTTGGGAGAGTCTGTTCAACATAAATGATGAACTAACCTAACTTTGTGTAAATAGAGCTCAATATAGAAATATGTCCACATATGCAGTCGAGACTGACGCGGCTTTTTTCTGAATTTCTACAAACACCATTTCATTTTATAGTAAATGAGTTTGGGCTGGTTTATGTTTATGAACAGACGCCTACAGATCAACATAGTAAAGGAGCTCATCTGTGATCCTGAGTTTAAAGCCAGTTTTTATTCAACTTAAACTTGGAACTAAGTTGTAAATAAATCTGAAACTGAAACTTTGCTTGTGTGTAAAAAGTGATTTCAGAGCCACTCGGTTCTCCCTGATGGAAACTGTTTACCTTCAGTGTTTTGTGCTTCTGATCATTTTAATAGACGTCAGCGTCACTAATTAATGACCTTCTATTAAAAGACTGGTTTACCAAGAGAGACGCTGGAGGACTTTCACCTGAAATGAGTTCATGAAGCCAGTCTGGTTATCAAAATGATAACAGGACATCAGAGCCAGAATTCCTCTTTTAGTACTTTTACTTTATACTTAAGTACATTTGAAGGGAAATACTTTAGTACTTTTACTCCAGTGGAGGTCTAAAGGGAGGAACTTCTACTTTTACTGGAGGAATATTTTACCTTGGGGGTCTCGACTTTAACTCAAGTACAGCTTTGGTGTTCATGAAGCTGTTGAAGGTAAATATACCCAATGTATTAGCACTGTTTTCAAAAGTTTAACACTGTTTCAAAATAAATACAGCCAGTGTTTTTGACTGAATATTAACTGAATAATATTATTAAGTGAAAATCAAACATTATTTGGAACATGAAGGCCCCAAAAGTTGGACTAGAGACAAACAACTACAATCAAGAAGTTTTTGCATCCGTCTTTTTTTCGTTCTATGCAGCAATCCTCAAAGTCTGGTCAAGAACCTGTTTATCCATAAGGAGAGGGAAACGGCTGTGACCTCTCCTGAGACGAGACGAGTGGGAGACGGTCAGTGATTGGACACACCAGGAGTCAAAGGAGCCCCTCAGTAATCTGGCAGTTTGCACAGGCAGGCCTCAGCAGGGGTCTTTTGATTGGATAAGTGGTCCCTCCCATTATGTCAGGAGCAGGACAGTAATAGTAGGTGGTGGCGGGGAGTTAATGAGATGAGTGGTGGGCTAATTAGGGACAGGGGACCACTGCTATGACATGACTGGAAACTACAGTTTCGAAACATGGCAAGAGAAAATACACTTCAGAGTAAATGTTCTCAGCGTGGACATACAAGGCTGACCTTTACCTTATGTGGAAAAAGGTTCTTCATACCCACATCTCATTTTTTTAAAGGGTTATTTCAAGAATCACCTGCTGGAAGAGTCTTTGGGAAACTAGACGTTGTTCTTAGATGGTATCGTTCCTTGTTTAGCATTCAGGTTGTATAAGTTTGTGGATACAGTAAGATGATAATGCAGGTCTTGACTGCCAATGTTATGCTTATACTGACTGGAAGTTTGAGGGAAAGTAAAAATAATCCCTGCAAAGGTTTTAATATAAAAGAACAGCTGTTTTGCTCATGTTTTGGGTATATTTTCAACTTTATGTTTGTCAGAGTGTCTTGTTTGTTATGAAGAGTTACATAAACAATGTTATTATAGTTTTCTGTTGTTGGAAAAACATATTCCGCATGTTTTTGCCTCGTCTCATCGAGCCAGACATGATCTTTTTTGTTTTAGTATGTCATGATGATGATGGTAAATAGTGCCGAGTTTGAAAATGTCATGCTTCCGGGTTCTCCTCCTTTGCCTAATACACTCCATGACTCTATTTCCCAGAATTCCTATCATCATGACGTCACCCCTTCCGCCAATCACAGGCCTCTGCCCCGTTCACAGTCACCCGATTACTAATGCACCGGAGTTCGTTTGCTTCAGACTTTAAAAGGATCCTGGTTTGGTCTCCTCATTGTGAGGTATTGCCACTCTACTGGTTTACTGGTGTACTGAACCCATCACTAGTGTACTGAACCCATGACTAGTGGTACTGAACCCATCACTAGAGTACTGAATCCATGACTAGTGGTACTGAACCCATCACTAGAGTACTGAAGCCATGACTAGAGTACTGAACCCATCACTAGTGTAATGAACCCATCACTAGTATACTGAACCCATCACTAATGTACTGAACCCATGACTAGTGGTACTGAACCCATCACTAGTGTACTGAACCCATGACTAGTGTACTGAACTCATCACTAGTGTACTGAACCTATGACTAGTGGTACTGAACCCATTGCCTGTTTTTTTATTCTGATTTTGGATTTGCCCTGACTCTGTCCTTTCTCCCAAGTGTTCTCCCGTTATTCCAGCTTTCGTTTTTAAGATCAGTGAGTGTCTTTCTTTGCATTGCAGGAAAAAAATATTTTTAGGAGACTACCATGTCTTAAAATACCCTGCATATACCAAAACCTGTATATACCATTCAACATTACTGATGCCTTCACAGATGTGCAAGTCACCCAGGCCATGTGCGCTGATGCACCCCTATACCATCATGGATGCTTTTGAACTGTGTGCTGATAACAGTCCAGATGGTCCCTCTCCTATTTAGCCTGGAGGATGTGGTGTCCATGATTTCCAAAAAGAATTTTGATTCATCTGATTCAGGCCCAGAGAAGGTGGCAGCGTTTCTGGATCCTGGTTTTCAGAAGTGTTTCTGAGCCCATGCAGTGATTTCCACTACAGAACCATGTCTGTTTTTAATGCAGTGCTGCCTGAGGGCCCAAAGATCACGGCCAGCAGATACTGGTTTCTGGCTTCGTCCCTTACATGCAGAGATTTCTCCACATTCTCTGGATCTTTTATTGAGATCATCCTAAATTCCCAAGTTCTTTGGTGTTTTATGCTGAGCAGCATTATTCTTGAATTGTTGCACTTTTTGCCCAAGCAGTCTTTCACAGTGGTGAACTTCTTCTCATCTTTACTTCTGAAGGACTCCGTCTCTCTGAGATGCTCTTTTTGAATGCAGTCATGTTACTGACCTGTTCCCAATGAACTAAATTAACTGTGAGATGTTCCACTGTGGTTTTTTTTTGGCATTACACAACTTTACGAGTCTTTTGTTGTCCCATCCCAACTTTTTTGAAACACGTTGCTGGCATCAAATTCAAAATGGGTATAAATTTATCAAAAAATAATAATATATCTCCTTCTGATATGTTGTCTTTGTACTGTTTCCACTTAAAGATGGGGTTTAAACGATTTGCACGTGATTGCATTCTGTTTTTATTTACATTTTGCATGGTGTCCCAACTGTTTTGGAAAGTTCTTTGTAAAGTTCTTTGAGGAACAAGGTTGTTGAGGGAACGAAAACTGGTTCTTCTATGGCATCACTCAAAGAAAATGCCTCTTTGCCACCTGTAGTGACTGCAGTCATTATGTAGTTGCTTTAGAACTTTCATTGCTTTGAAGGCAGCTAATGTAGTTCACCAGGGTTTGTTTATTTGACATGGATTATCAGGGGCTTTGATTCTTATTTCAATATGCACTATTGCTGTTAATGACTTGGTCAGATACATTTCAGAGTGTTTGCAAAGTTTTAATCTACAATACTTCTTAATAAAGTGTTCAGAAACCAGTGCTGGACGAAGTACACAAATCATGTACCTGAGTTAAAGTCGAGACCCCCAAGGTAAAATATTCCTCCAGTAAAAGTAGAAGTTCCTCCTTTAGACCTCCACTTGAGTAAAAGTACTAAAGTATTTCCCTTCAAATGTACTTAAGTATAAAGTAAAAGTACTAAAAGAGGAATTCTGGCTCTGATGTCCTGTTATCATTTTTATAACCAGACTGGCTTCATGAACTCATTTCAGGTGAAAGTCCTCCAGCGTCTCTCTTGGTAAACCAGTCTTTTAATAGAAGGTCATTAATTAGTGACGCTGACGTCTATTAAAATGATCAGAAGCACAAAACACTGAAGGTAAACAGTTTCCATCAGGGAGAACCGAGTGGCTCTGAAATCACTTTTTACACACAAGCAAAGTTTCAGTTTCAGATTTATTTACAACTTAGTTCCAAGTTTAAGTTGAATAAAAACTGGCTTTAAACTCAGGATCACAGATGAGCTCCTTTACTATGTTGATCTGTAGGCGTCTGTTCATAAACATAAACCAGCCCAAACTCATTTACTATAAAATGAACTGGTGTTTGTAGAAATTCAGAAAAAAGCCGCGTCAGTCTCGACTGCATATGTGGACATATTTCTATATTGAGCTCTATTTACACAAAGTTAGGTTAGTTCATCATTTATGTTGAACAGACTCTCCCAAAGTTTTACGCTGCTGCGCTGACGTTGAACCGCGTGCTGCACTGGGTCGGTATGACCAACAGGTCAAAACCAGCTCTAAACAAAGTGACCGCTGGGCCCTGATTGGTGCTCTGGCTTTGCGCTTCTTTCGTTTTGACATGTTACGTTTTTATACACACAGAAACCAAAAGGAACGACAGATTTCTCAAAATGTAGGAGGAAAAAGTCGGAGATTAGACTCTGAAATGTAGTGGAGTGAAAGGAGAAAGTCGCCCAGAACGGAGAAACTTCAGTACAGATACACCAAAAATACTAAAGTACAGAAT